>NC_087375.1:13903627-14191127 GCF_031761385.1 Necator americanus
CTACTAATGAAAAGATAGATGACTAATGAAAAAGTAACTTCGAATAACCGAAATGCTATGTGTCAAAGCGATAGTAATAATTGAAGTAAATGAAAAATTTGTGATTTGGCAAAACTCAACAGCTGGGTCCTAATGCGATCACATTTTTACGAAGCAGTATTTTTAGATACAGATTCGAAACGTGGAGTTATCGCCATCTGTTGCTATCATGCTATATAATAACGCGCTTAGTCCGTGTGTGTGTTTGTCTGTGTGTCACGAAAATACTTCATAACGATGCAAAACTCTGCACCGGTTGGGTGCCGAACCATTGCCATGCAGCTGATAGGCGAGCGCTCTACCTTTTCACCATTGTCCAAAGCTCTTTGAACATGTATGTTGGTTTTGATAAGGCAAGTTAGTTTCTCTCATATGTTAGTGAGAGTGAATAGACTTTTATGTGAATGTATACTCCCAAAATTGCAAACTATCATGCTGTACAATAACGGGCTTATTCTGTCACGTGTGTGCGTCTGTGTATGCGTGTGTCTCAGTCAAGAAATTCCTCAGAGGGAGACAAATACTATGGCGTCGGTTTGGTGCGCTGGAACCTCAACGCGATAAAATTGGGTGAGTACTACGACGTCGAATTCGTGCCCCGGAGCCAGAGAGCTGTAAAATGGGTTGGGGTGGCTCCCACGCGGTTGAAATGGTGCGCTTTTGCCAGAAAGCTAGACGGGTTCCATTGCGTCGGAGTGATTCGGGATTCTTTAGGCAGTAGAATGGCTTTGCATGGTTCTTTCGCATATCTATTTCCCAGCATGTCTCCCTAACGCTGTTGTCATCCTTTTTCAAAAGAAGGTAACACACGTGCAAACGACTGCTTAAATGCAATAAATAGCAACCAACAATTTACGCGATCTGACGTAGAACGTTATTTTTATCACTACAATAGTGATATTCACGTCATTCCGTGATAGCACATCATTCTTGCTAATAGCTGAGAACGGAGTAGACTCATATTTCGAATGATGTTTCAAATTGTGGAGGTTTGAGGGAAACATAGACGTGAAATCAAGCCGGATTGCTCTCCAAATATAGAACTGAGAGTTTAAGGAAAAACCATAAAATCATTCATCTATACTTAAGTTTTCGGGTAAAAAAAATGGATAGAACTTTGATTAAAAAAAACAATTCTAATTTCTCAAAAAAAAATGTCGCTACCGCTACTTATTATTGATCGGTGAAAACGAGCGGAGCGAACACCAAAATAAGCCTGAAGTCCGACTTTAACCGGACGTTTAGGCTGGTATTAGTAGAAACGGATAAGGAAAGATACCCTTTTTCTTCTGCAGAATTCCATACGAAGCTTACATAGGTCAAAAATTAGTTGCAAGAAAAAGATTTGACGTTGAAGGTAAAATTGTATGAAAATTATTCTATCATTGCCATCAAACCATATTCATTGGAAATAATCATTTTCTAGACTGAAAGGTAAAAGTGAAGGTGCTGTTCGAAGGAATTTGTCCGAAAACCCTACAGCACAAGCGTGTCATTATATCTTATAATTTCCTATTATCAATTGAAGAATAAACTACCTCTGCGGAACGGCCGAAAGATTCGCTGCACTCGCAGCTGCAGCACCAAATCGGAGGCCGCCGATGGAACGAAGCGGGAGTCCGCAAGTTGGAAATTTGGACATTTTTGCTCGTGAGTGATTCTGAAATGAAACTATAAACATTAGCTACTGAAACCACAGGATTTTTCTGAAACCAATTCCTAGGTCTTAATTACAAGCAACAACTAGAACTTACCTTAGTACCTCCGATGAAACAGTTCTACCGCTTGTCGAACCACAAAGCACGGCAAATGATCCGAGCTGAACACCTAGGATATAGACGTGGCAACCATCGACCCCAACCATGTCAAGGCAATTCTTCGACGAGGCAAGCATAACAGTAGTTTAGAGACAAGAACACACGTTCGCCAGAACTTCTCAACGAGAACCGCCCGTTATACTTCCAGACTTACCAATGAAAATTAAAGGTCGAGAGAATATTTTAATCGATTCACATATCCTTCCACTTAAAATCGTGCTGACATGCATTCAGAATCGCGCTGTATAATAAAGAAAAAGAGCGACGTTAAGCGATCCGGCTCGAGGTCGTTGAGGCAAATGCAGCGATAAAGTGCATATGCTTTTTTGCTGTGTGCAAGTTCGCTGCACTACTGCGCGCCGCGTCGCATTGAATATTTGGACAGCCTCCTAGAACACTTTTTTCCAATCTCCTCATCATACTGCAGCGACAGTTGCGGGCACAGCGCAGACGTGTGCAGACCCATTATGTCAAATTCTTGCTCTTCTTCTTACATCGCTACAATTTCACTTTCCTTGGAGTATCCAAGGAAAGCGAAATTCTAGCGATGTAATCCAGACAGGTTTGAGCGCTGCTCTGCTATTTTCCTAGCGAGCAAGCGGTGGTTCACCTCCACGATGTCACGCCACAAATGCAAAATTTCAAAGCACTGAAGAAAGCAAGGAAATAACCTGCAATACGGTTGGCTTCAATGCGATAGATGGCTCGGAGCATATTATGGCAACGGAGATATTAACTGCATGTCCGTCAGGGTTACAATGCAACCCAACATGAGGATCGAGAACTCCTGATAGTCCCACTCCAAAAATCCAGCTCAACTTATCGAGGCAGCGATTCCCGGCGATTTCACGAAGGCTTGCACGGTCGCCGCGCGACGTCCACGTGAGCATGCGCCTGTGCTACCAATTCGAAAAATCGATTCCTGTCACTTCTCTTTTTTTCGTTATGCTTCGTAGCAGCATATTTCGCACGCAGCGCACGTATGAATAACCCCTCAATCGGTTTTTTCACCTTTCGGAAGCATCGCCTAAGACGAAGACAACTTCTCGCCGGTCGCTAGCATCATATTATTTGTCCGTTATAACACATCTTGTTTCTTTCACCAGGTCACATTCGCGAAAACACTTATTTCTACTTGATCGTTCTATCGTTTTTAAAATCTGTGCTGCATAACAATAACAACGCTTCTCTTTCCTTCTCTCGCTACACTTCAAGAAATTTAAGAAAAGTTAGGAAAAGTTGAAGACAGATTCGGATATTCAGAATCTGGAAGTCTTCTCGAGAAAATGCTAGAAATTTGATATCCTACAGGGACAAATAGAAGGACATGGCTGACAGACAAAGATTTGTGAGAAATCAGGACGCTGTTAATAAACACGCAGAAAAGCTCTCCATCAGCAGCTGTTGTAGAGAAGAACGACCATCCAGAACCTCGTCTCGAAGATAATGCAACAAATGCCCACGTCGGCACCGCATAGAGAATTCTCGAAGCCCTCCCGACAACAGTATCAATTCCTGCCTCAACTCTCGGATGTGCCCCACAACTGCGTCATTTAGAAATTACATGACAAGCACACAATATTTGAGCTATGAAAGAGCAGAGAGTGGAGCAGATGGTAAAAGCAATGGCAATGCAGTGCCGTCGATCGAAGCGCGCCGCCCAGCAACCTCGACGCGGACGACAAAAAACGCTGTTCAGTGCAAACTCGTCCTAAACCGCTGTACAATCCTCGCTGGGCACGAAACCCACCTGGATGTTGTCATTGAAGCAATTTTCTCTCATTTGGGGATCTCAACAACTACTCATTGCGCTGAAAAAGCTATTTTGCAAGGATTCATCACGAATCATGTCTGTGGTGGTACCATGCCAGTAACCTAGTGTGACGCCATCCAAAAAATAGAGAAATCCGATTTGTTTGCTCGCTTTACTGCAAGTACTTTATACATTTGTAGTCATGACAAACTGGTGAACAGCTTTAATGAAGAACAGCTATTTTATCACTCGCCAGTTATTTAGCTACCTCTGCCTTCACAACTTGTTTACAAAGAAAAGGTATAGCAACAAGCAAACATAGTAGCCGTTATCATGCCAACACATCTATTTCGAAGGGTTGCAAGTGTTTGTTCCTGTTGTGAGTTAATGAAGTAGTTGTCCTAGTAAGTCTTGTAATCAAGAAAACTTAAGATGTTGACAATCTTAGACTAATCTAGTAGTTTTCTCTTAACAGTTTAATGCCTGCTTGCAAATTAGTCGAGTTCCTTCAGGAACCTTGGAGAACTCAACTAATTCACCTATATTTCTTAGATCGTTTTGTTTATATGCTGCTTCACTTTTCTACGGCTTTTTCTCTTCAGAGTATGGGTCTACTTACTAAAGGGAGTCCTCTCACATGGGCTGAAACCGTCCCACACATCGAATATATAAAGGTTCGTTGGATTTGTGTACGTAGCACATGATCAGTGCAAGAGCATCAGAATGTCGGTGATTTGCACTGATGCTCACAGGGTATTTAAACTACCACTACTCACTTTGAGTATTGCGCACCCGCTCAAAACCCCAACAGTAACTTGTCCATCTAGTTATTTAGCAGAGATGTAATCACAACATTCCCGTCGGAAGCTTTAATTTAGCAGCTTGTTTCAGCACATCAGCTTGCTTCCTGCATGTTTCCGATACTATCAGAATTCTCTTAGTTTAGCAGCGATGGAGGGGAGAACGTATTTAGAAGCACTCACCGACTATTTCTGGACACACCTTACTTTTATCTCCTATAACTTTAGCTTTCATGCCATAGATACTCTAAGACTAATGTTTAGGTCCCCGATTGATTTAGTTGTGTAATTCCAGAAAAAACGGCGTCACTAGGTGCTCCCTCTCCAACTACATTTCACCCTCCATCGCTGCTAAACTAGCAGATTTCTGATATTTTCGCAAACATGCAGGAAGGAAGCTGATGCATTGAAACAAGTTGCAAAATGAAAGCTTCCTAAGGAAATTTTGTGATTACATTTTGGGTAAATAAATAGAGACGGTGCACTTTTACGGGTCCACAAACTCGGTGTACCCTCTCCGTTTCCCGTCTTTTCTAGGTATCGCGAACTTACACCTTAATCCGAAAGCCTTTGTGTGCTGCTATTCAGGGCATTACATGGGAGACGACGGCGACGTTAAGCCACTCGCTCGTACAGAAACCGACATTATTTTTACTGTATATCATTTAGTCTCACTTCCTTACCCCATGCTCCAGCGGCACCTCCTCTGTCCGTTCAACGCAGGTGCTTAAATTTCTCATGAATGTATACAAACCCATTAAAGCGTTTCGCCCGCTTCTCGAGAAAACCGTCGTAATGTTGAATATTTTTTGTCATTATGATGCCTGCTGGGAAAGTCCTTTTAAAAAATCTAAGATACCGCCACGAATACTTAATAACCATGTCAACTTTCACTATTCGCTGGTTACAGCACAACTTTACGATCCTTCATAGCTGCGAAGTTCCTTGTGACGGTGCATGGACCCGTTTCTGTGGGTCGTTCTCCTTTTTGCCAGTATGTCCTTTCGTGTACATTTCCCGAATTACTTCTGAGTATCGCTGCCCTCTCACCTTGGTGGGACTTGTTGATGCTTTCTAACTTAATGATCTGTTTCCGGCGACTAACAAGGCACTTTTGCTTTTCGGCACTCTTGATGTGTCACCCAGCGATCCATTTTTGTCGTCCTCAATTTTCTCATCTTTGAGTAGCGCGAAAAAAAAACCCGAACTAAGGAGCAGGGAATTCTGTGTTTGATATTCTGCAGTTTTAGATATATCTCTTTCAGAAGCATGGTATTTATCAATTCATCAACTTGTATCACCGTTTGAAGAGTCGCCAAGGAGATCAGTTGAAATGGGGAGACGAAATCGAATATACGGTTGTGAAATTTGATCATGCAAATAAAAAGGTGCGAATTAGTAATATTTTCTCACGAATTTTCAGCGAATTATGTTAAAACGATTACCTTTTTAAGGTCAGAGTGTCATGTCGTGCAGAGGAGTTGCTTTCACGTCTACAAGCCCAAGAAGAGGTCTGTTATTCTCATACACATGTTCGTGTATTGTGCAGTTCTTGTAAGGGCATTGCAGTGTCTGTCTCCCAAATTATTCTCGAGAAAGAGAACATTAAGAAGAGGGCGAATTATAGCCTCTAAAAGTCGATAATTAAGCTCCTTTCTACTCTGAAGGTTGTTGGAGTGAAAGGCTGCCGGAATTTTAAGTCATATCAAGAATCAATATCTAGAGATATTTGTGTTTTTTAGGACGTTTCAGTATACTTCGTTCATTTCTACCTCTATTTGTTATGTATGCGATATCAAATATTAGATTTTTCCATGAAGGGACTGTTTTGCTACGTACTTTATTCATGCTTCCCCCTTATATATATAGTAGTGTCAAAACGACATGAAGCATGGTGCAGTTGCAGTTGCGCTCGAAGTGGTGCGGTGGCGGTTAGGATCGAGGGAGGACCTTTGCTAGCACCATTTTTCGCTGCAGTTCGCTCGATTCTGAACTGAACAGTGCTTCATGTCGTTTTGACACGACTGTACATCTTCCAGGTGAACGCTTTAATTGGTACCGTGAATTGCTTTCTATGGCGACCAGAGTTTGCTGCATATATGGTCGAAGGTACACCAGGAGTACCTTACGGAGGTATTTATGTCTTTTATAAAAAATTTTCCTCCTAAATCAGTCTATTTAGGGCTCCTCGCATGTTTCAACGTTGTCGAAGCAAACATGGTTGTCCGTCGTAAGGAGGTGCAGAAGCTGCTCAAAAAAGTAAAATTGTTCGATTATTTCGCAGGAATTTAGTAAAAACATTTCGTTATAATTTTTAGGATGAGTCTGTCCTATCAATATCGTTCCCTGCTTTGGGTGTTTTGGACTTCACTGTCCCACCAATGAAGCCGACTCCACGACAGGAAGGTCCCGGCCGTAGCATTTTTTGGCCTGAAGATGCTGTGTTTTGTGGTCATCCACGGTAAACGTTTTCTAAGTTTTTTTTTTTCTAAACTTTTCTATTTGCAGTTCTAGTTAGTTCCAGATTTAAAAATCTCGTTAAAAATATTCGTGGTCGACGTGGTGAGAAGGTGGCAATCAATGTTCCAATATTTAGAGATAAGAATACTCCTGATCCGTACATTGTGAGTGATAATGAGCTTAATTTTATCTGAGCTTCTTCATCAATTGAGCTACTAAAAGTATTTCTTTCCAATGTATTTCTGGATAGTTACAGCATTATCTGTGTAATCACACTTAGCTGCATCTATGCCAAAAGTTTAACATAGCGTGTTTAATCCTGGCTCACTATTGATAATTACCAGTAACGAGTTTTTCAATGGCTTTCTAGATCTGCATCTGTTTACTTCCAGGAAGACCTCAGTGCTCTAGGAGAAGGCAATATGATAAGCGCAGCAAAGCCAAATCACATATACATGGACCATATGGGTTTTGGCATGGGATGCTGTTGTTTACAGGTATTTATAAATTTTTTTTCTTTCTTTGAATTTCATATTGATCATACTATTTTCACTCCAAGTTTCTCATTCCAGGTTACGTTTCAAGCTGTGAATGTGGATGAAGCCAGATGGTTGTACGACCAACTTACCCCAATCACACCTATTCTTCTTGCTTTATCTGCTGCAACACCGATTTTTAGAGGCAAATTAGCCGATGTTGATTCGAGATGGGATATCATCAGTGCGGTAAGACTTCTTTACTAGAAATCCTGCAATTTTTTTATACGAGCGGAGATTAAAGATGTTTTAGAGTGTGGACGACCGAACTGCAGAAGAACGTGGTCTGGTTCCACTCAAAAACTCCAAATGGACCATTGCAAAAAGCCGCTATGACACCACTGATTGTTACATATATCCATGCTCAGTAGCATACAACGACATACCTCTGCAATATGAGGAAAAAATCTACAAGTAAGTTCAACTTTTTTTTTAGCATTTTTGCACTTTCATCTTTAAAAAAAAGTTCCCTCTTAAGTGATTTAAAATAATGTGGACTTCATAGGTAAGAATTACTGCAGACTGTATTTAAAAAAAGTAGCTGCATCGCTAATGTTTTGCAATTCACTAGCTTTTTTTATAATGTTGAGAAGACTCCGAAGTTATTTGCTTCTTGTTTGATCTTCGGAAAAAAAAAACCCAATAGGTGACGATCATCTTGCCCCCTGTTCACTTCCACCACCTTCTAAAAAACTTCTTCAATAAACAAAACAACTGGACATTTTGGTTAGTATATCTGAAATTATCTATAATTATCATCTTCGATAGCTACTTCCGCTAGTTTCATCTATTTCAGACAACTGCGTGATGGAGCCATTGATGAGCCACTTGCAAAACACATCGCTCATATGTTCATTCGAGATCCATTACAAGTAAGCCTCGCTCTTAATCGTCCTTTCGGAATAGTTATTATGCAGCATTTCATTTAGCGTAGTCGCGTTCCATCTGCAAAGCAAATTAAACAGAAACATTGCTCTCAGTTTAACGACCACCTCCTGTAAATTCTGAATTTTGTCTCTCTCATAATGTACTATATTCATAATTTGGTCAAAGGGACTCCAAGGCTGCTGGAATTGCCTAAAAGATTGCATCCAAAGTGGGACCCTCGCTGACTAAGATGGTACTGCAGAGATAATTAGAGGGTCCCCCGCGCCATCTCGAGCGCAACCTAATTTGCATCAAACTGCAGATGGTTTTGATACTACTATAATTCGCGATAGATATCCAAACAGTTATAGCATTCGGCGTTTTCGTAGTGTAAAAGAAGTCGTATCACAATGTGAGATACTGCGAAGTAAATTCATAAAAGTAAGGATGATTCATCGAATGCTGAATAATGGAGAAATGTATTCCTTCTGTATAGATATCTTATAAATCCGGAAAACCCCGGTTTTGCTGAATTATTCGAATAATTAAACGTTCTCAGGTTGGAAGTTCCATTTTGAGGGTTTAAGCACTTTAAATCAGTTTTAAATCGGGTTGGTTTCAAAAAACCTGATTCCTAAGCGACACAAACATTAGCATTGAGAACGCAACGTTCTTGAGAACTGTGTAAGTTTTCAAAGCAACATAAGGGGAATAATCACTTACTCAGTAGGCGCAAAAAAATTGTTTCTCATGAACGCATACTTCATACTTTACTGCGGACGAGTACTCGATATTTTAGATATTCTTTTTTATTTGGAGCTCAGTCGTTTCCTGTTCAGTCTGATTTTTTGAGTATGTATTCAGGTATATCGCGAAAGAATTGAACAGGATGACGAGAAATCAACAGAACATTTCGAGACAATCCAATCGTCAAACTGGATGAATATGCGATTTAAGCCGCCACCCCCTGATGCTCCTGAAATAGGCTGGCGTGTAGAGTTTAGGCCAACGGAGGTTTGCAGATTCTATTGTTGGATGCAGTAATGAGTCAGAGTGAAATGTGCTATTTCTTTGATAGCCCCTAAAATCTTCTTAGATGCACATTATTCAGGTTCAGCTCACGGATTTTGAAAACGCTGCTTATTGTTGTTTCGTCGTTTTGTTGACTAGGTTTGTAAAAATTCCTTAGTAATACTGCGGAAGATTTGACAAAGCTGATTTAGGGTCATAATCTCGTTCCGCCTTACGTATCTGCTGCCGATTTCTATGGTCACTGAGAATATGAAGCGTGCACAGAAAAGAGATGCTGTAGTATCTCAAAAGTTCCTGTTCAGGTTAGTGCTTCGATTCACAAATTTTGGAAGAAAAGAAACTTTGTTTTGTCTTTAAAACTTTCTACTCTTTTTTTTTTTGGTACGACTGAAATTTATATATGGCAATAACATCTAAGAATGCAAATATTAAAATATCATTCCGTTCGAAACCTCCATACTTCTCTCTGTTTCAAAAGGTTTTGAGATCCTCTTAACTAAGAACCATTTCTCGTGTTATTCATGTGAGTTTCCGTTATGTCCAGTCCCCTTTTTTATCTCCAGTGCTGTTAGATCCCAACGCTTAATGCTGTCCATAGTTTAGAAAAAGTCTCGCAACATGTGTCTCAGCACCAGAAAATCTTAAAGGAAATGCTCCACAATGCGGAGCACCAAGTGAAGAAATAGAGGAGATGACTATCAATGAGATTATCAATGGTTGATTTGTTACTTTCCTCTGTTGATCTATAGAAGAAGTGACGATTTTTCAGGTAAAGATGAAGGATTCCCAGGTCTCGTTCCACTCATCAGGCAGTACCTTGACAGTGCAGATGTGGATGTGGACACGCGTTGTACCATTTCGCAATATCTCAACTTCATTTCGGTAGTATTCGATGATTTGGGGAGAAAGCGCAGTTCTTTTTTACACCCCTTTAGAAACGAGCCAGCGGTGAGATTTGGACGTTAGCTCACTGGATACGGAATTTTGTAGATCAACATCCTGCATACAAACATGATTCAGAAGTGAAAGACGAGATAATCTACGACCTTCTTGTACAGGTGAGCATTTGTCGGTTTTCCAGAGTTTCTTCTCAATATTTCTGCAACTTCTGTTTTTATCTTCCACACGAAATACATTCCAACCATAATGAGCTATCCGTGTCAACGTCTCTCAATCACTTACTCTTCTATATGATGCCTGATCATTTCTATGCATTACGTCTATCCTCTGAAAAAAAAAATCTGTGACCGCTCATCTCTTGTGAATACCGATGCTGAATTTTCATGTCAACGAGCATCTTATCATAACAACAGCTCAAGCATCCATATCGAGTAATATTGCCTTACTCTATTACCACAAGATATTCCATCCTCAGGAGTTTTGGAACTGACCAATGATCCTTTATATTTCAATAATCATAACTTACAGATGGACGGGATATCGAGCGGTAAACAGCACTGCCAAAAACTTCTAGGATGTCATCGATCGAAAACAGACCACTTGATTCCGAGCGCGGTGCGACGAGCTGAAGAAAGCTTTGTGATGAGCAAACAAAAACGGGGCGTCTAAGCATACAGTTGTTCCTAGAGGTGTGCAGCCCCCAAAGGGACCTCAATTGTGGTTGTGATAATTATCCCATTGATTACTTAGAAATCAGATTCCTCGAAACGATTCCATGACCGTATACGTTGCTTTTAAATCCTTAAATTAATCTCTTTACATGAAAGGGCTTTTTTTTAACATATTGGATGTAAAAGTGGGTAAACAACTTACGCCTTGAAATTGTGTTGATCAGAAGTCAGAATTATTTTTTTTTCAAGAAACATTTAACTGTATTTATGTTTTCTAGTGTCACTTCTATGCGGTGATATATTGTGCCATGAAAGATATGTGGGATACATGCTAGTAAGAACATATATGACTTGCAAATAAACATGTGATGTAGTAAATGTTGTCTCTGATATGATATATGGCATAGCATTGACTGGAAGAGAAATTTGGAAACACTGTCGAAAAATTTCAGCAGGGTGCAGATTTAAAAGACTGAGCGAAGTGAAAAGTGCTCTTCGAGACCCGCATTTCAATGGTATTCCTTTCTTTTTTATAGTTGTGTTATTTTGATTTTGAAAATTCAACCACAAGGTACCTAACTAAACTCCTCGCTTATTTCCTACTTAAATCTTCCTTTCTCTCCACTTTTCATCCCCGCAGCCGCCGGCAATGCGTTGATCGCGCGGCATATGTTTGCTTAGCTTAAAAACAAGTCAACTTGTTCGTGTTATTGTGCTCTTCTGTCCAGCTTCTAAATAAAACACAGTTGTCATCTGAAATCACTACTCTTTCGAGCAAGAAGATTAGAAAATGATTATGAGTATAGTGAATCCTGAGCGGCTCTGCGTTATGTGTGATACTTGCCATAGATAACTCTTTCACATTACTTGTTAATGGTGTTTCTAAATCAAAGAAAACTACCTATACAGGAATTGAAGATATGAGTGATGAAACTGACGGTCAGAGACCACAGAAATTCGCTCTGATAGAATCGAAACCTTCTTCTATAGTTAATTTCATGTCGACATCGACAATAAAGGATGGTGTAGTCAAATTCACAATAGCCTGTTGTCGAATAAATTTTTCATTTAAAAAAAATGAATTGATTTGTACACTATATACATCATATAGCCAAGAAAAGTAGCACCTCGATAGGTTAATAAAACTAGTGCTAATGCTGGATTATGAGACTAGAAATAACAACATGAAATATTGGGAGATATACTTATCCAGACTCATTTAAATCTATGTTTCCTTATTTCTCATAAAAAAAAACAACAGACAACCAAATAAGGACAACGTAAAGGAAAAAAGGCACAAGAGATCTTGAATAGGATAGAAAGGGGAGGTGATACTAGTGATGCAAGACATTCTACAAATAACAACTAGCGCTCGCATTAATTACGAGTCAACTGCATTACCGTAAGCTCCTGCTCCGACATCAGCTGAAGCTAGTTCACGGGAGCTTCACTTGATTTCGGAGCATAGTCCAAATTTGAGTAGATTCATGTAAACGCTTTGCTCATATATTTTTGAAAGCTTTCGTTTCGAAATATTTAGAGATCCGCAATGTCTAGTAGTTGTTGAAGTGATGACGATGTGGATGAAGCTTAGTTGCTTCATCGCTCTACTGTCCTGCGAGCTAAGACAAGTGTTCATTGCTGTTCAGGATGTCATCCTGCTCCTGGAGGGTACAAGACGTGTTTCAGAAGTTAGAATGGTCAGCGCGTGTAGTTAAAGTTGATTCTATTACGGTGAATCAAGCAATTGATCTTAAAGTTCAATTTGTTCTTCTTCTCTTAAAGCTGACGCCGACTTCTCCTGGATGGGTAGCTGGAAATAACGGAACTGGTAGTACTGTGGTAAACCGCTTTTGAGAACACCAACCACGACGTTTTTGCTGGATCCATGATGGCACGATCTTCACGTGCAAGTCACAAATGTTCACAAGGAAGCAGTTCGCAATTAATCTGAAGATATTAAGCAATCTTATTCGCAAAACGAAAAACCCTACAGACGATAAATAGAATAAAAGAAGTTCATTTTGCTGACCCAACGTTGTTCGCCACTTTAAGAAGCTTCAAATCCTTCAAGTCCTGTTCTCCTTTTCTGGCTTTATCATCTAGTTTCCTTTTCAAACGTCGAGTAAAAACGCGTATGACATTTACCAGATATTGGAATCTGAAAATCTTTTGAGAAAACATTGAGAGAACTAAGTAATCTAAATGGTGACGCACAACCAATCAGAAAAATTTGGTACCTGGGTTTCCAAACACTACCAATAGCCAATAATTCTTTAGCAACAAAACGATTCTTTTGCAGTAGATTGTATACCACTACAGAAACAAGCTCCAATTCAGTAAACTCAATGTTCCATTCTCGATCATTACCCTCAAATAGACTAAAATAATGATATACATGTCATAGCAGGAGTAAGACAGGTTTTAAAAAAATGAAAGAAGATTCCAAGAAAGTACTTGATCCACATAACCATATTCGAAATCAGGGTCAGCAGAGTACAAATCAGGTAGCAATCCCTGAAAACGATTTATGAGATACTAGATAAAAATATGCTATGCTACAGAAAAGGGAAATGATTATATGAAAAATTAGAAAAAGATGACTTACACGCAAATAGTCGAACAACTTTACTACATATGAAAAATCATCAGGGTCTTCGTAATTCCCTAAGTAAGTATAGGAAGCAAGCACCTGAATATCAAAGTAATTCACAGCAAAATAGAAGTGCGTGTTTTGAAATCTCACACATCTCCTAAAACACAAATACCTTCATAATATCCTTTCTATCCGAAGCATGAATCAGGTGCAGTTTACCAAACTTTGAGAATAAATAGTTCGTCATCTTTCTTGGTAATATGTACGAAGGTCCTCTTGACTAAAACTAATCGTATTCGTAGCCACAAAATCGTTCTGAGCAAATGTGAATGTGAGAGTTATTCATACATTAAGAATGAGAACAATTTTCACAACGTTGTTGACTGTGTCGACGAAGTCTGGAGCATCATTGTCCTCATATTCCTTGAGCAAAAAAAAATCAAAGGAAAAAATCAAGAGAAACAGCTACAAGGAAAAAGTAGTTATGAAGTTAAATCGAAGTTGGACAGAGATACCGCGTCCAATTGGATTCCTCTCTTCACGAGTTCCTCCATGGCTTCAGTGAAAACAGTTAGCTTCTCCGAATCAGAGATCAGCTTTGATTTGCCCATAAACCGAAGCACTAGTTCGATTTCATCAGGAGTAGCAGAGATAAGCATCTACAAGGAAATAGCTTCTCAGGGTGTAGCATGAATTAGATGGGTTCATCCACATTACCATTTTGTAAATGCCAGAAATTTTCTGCTTCATGAGAGGAGAAAGCTCTCCTTTTAGGAGGTCGGACACTTTCTCGTTCATAAATCTGAGCATAGTGACTTTTTCATCGATGCTGTTGGCATTGCTGATAGCACAGTAGATCGCAACGAGGGTAGCTAAATGCAAGACTGTCTTACAGAAAACACACTAAAACGAAAAGTTACACAGGAAGGTTTCATACGTTTCGGATGGTTGATCAGTAGAGAACTGAGCGATTTCCGGACAAGTAGTGATTCCTGTTTGTCCCGGGCGCTCAGTAGTTGTGCAAGAACATCTCCCACCTAGGTAGTCGACATATAGTAAAGCAACTATCACTAAAAAACAAAGAGTGGGATAAAGCTTTCGGGATATTTACCTGGTCGACATAATCAGAGTTTCTTTGACAAGTGGATGGAAGGCCTTTGATAACGAGTTTTTGAACCTGAACATATTCTTTATCTTTGCTTTCCAATAGTAGGAGAACCTACACTACAATACTATGCATGAACATTGAAGAACCGACGGTGAGTGACCGTGCCGCACCATCGGTCACCGTCGCTATTCTGTAACTCGTCATAAAATAGAAATTTAAGAACAATTTATATAGCATTAGATTCCTCCCTCTGAGATCTATCTAAAACTGCCATATCGTTGAGAAAAGAGCAAAATGACGCCAAATATGCGTCTAAGAACAGTAATTGGAACCTAACATAGCCTAAGGTTATAGTTGAAAAAGTGTTCAGAGACTCAAACTTTCAGATTTGGTCAGAAAATCAAGAAATTGTTAGAGCAAAGCAAACGAAATTGTTGATTTGTTATTTTTTGAACACATTTATGCGATTTTGTTTGTTGTGTAAAATTGCGGTTCGTCCTTACTTTGAACCTTTGTAGCAAGGAGAGAATTTATCAAAGAAGCCAAAAACTTGTTATTAAGAGCCCAAGTAGGTTTGAATTTTGTGCTATTTCTATTGTATCTGTGCAAACGATCTTCACTCGTACCCTAGAACAGCGCAAAGTTTGGAAATTCCACTTTGCGTCCCCTTCCTTCATATCTTCTCTACTTTGCATTTCCGTTAATCTCCAGAACAGCGTTCAAATTAAAAGAACCTTAGCAGAACTCTTGAAACACATATACTAATAACACATAATATACTTTAGTTTATAAGGCTTGTTTTTCTCTGAACAGATTTTCTCGCTTTCCTATAACACTGTCTTTTCATAGCTTTCCTATAACACTGTCTTTTCATAGCTTTCCATAGTAAGGAAGAACAACAATAAGTAGAGAATTTCATGAGAGAAAGAGAAAGTGGAATTTCCAAACTGTTTGCACACATACAATAAAAATCGCACGAAATTCAAACCTACTTGGGCTTTTAATAGCAACTTTTTGGCTACTTTGATAAATTCTCTCCTTGCTACAAAGGTTCAAAGTAAAGACGAACCGCAATTTTACAAAATCGCATAAATGAGTTCAAAAAATAACAAACCAACAATTTCGTTTGATTTGCTCTAACAATTTCTTGATTTTCTGACCAAATCTGAAAGTTTGAGTCTCTGAACACTTTTTCAACTATAACCTTAGGCTATGTTAGGTTCCAATTACTGTTCTTAGACGCATATTTGGCGTCATTTTGCTCTTTTCTCAACGATATGGCAGTTTTAGATAGACCTCAGAGGGAGGAATCTAATGCTGTATAAATTGTTCTTAAATTTCTATTTTATGACAAGTTACGTGCAAGCTACGGTGACCGATGGTGCGGCACGGTCACTCACCGTCGGTTCTTCAATGTTCATGCATAGTATTGTACTTTCTAAATCAAATGTTCAAGAGCGCTATAGATGAGACATTCAGCTGATAGTGGTTAAAGTGAACTTCAAATAAGCAGGAAACATAGGTGCAAAGCAGATTACTACTTCGCTGTACAAACCACAAATCTAAAAAAAAGAACAAAATGTTCGCCAAAAAAATACTTTTATTCACTTTTTGGCTGTAGTCAAACCAACACTTGCACTGTACCAAAACTCTGAACACATTTTTAGAATCACTACCTACATGAAATGCAATCTTCAGCATCTGTTCGCGACCTTTTCAAGTTAGCTAGAACTGCAACATCGGTCTATTCACGAATATTTATTGATAAATGTATTCAACACGATTTAAGCGCTAGATATATAGCAATTACCGGAACTATGTACTATATAAAATAATGGAAATAAACTCTAGCCAAGGGCAAAAATTCCCCTTAGTTATTACTGCAGACGCAAATCTTCAATCAGTTTAGCAAATATGATTTAAGATCAATAGAACTATTTTTCATGACAAGAAAACACCAACCTCCACATCTGGTTCATTTAGTTGTGACATTAATGTGTTTAACGCTGAGACTCTTTTACCAGGGAAGGAATCGAAATATCTAAAACGACAGAAGTATAAGTGAGACAATTAGCATGTTATTGATGCAGTTGGCAGCAAATCCCTCCATTTAGAGGAGAAAAGAGAGAAGCAAATAATTTGTCACTGAAAGATGACCTGCTGAGAAATAATAATAGTGCCGAGACCGTGCATTAGTGCTGCAAAATCCATGCGTGTACATCTTATTTATAGTGAAGTCAAAACGAAATGAAGCACGGCAAAGTTGCGTAACCGGTTGCACTCAAAGCGGTGCGGTGGGGCGTAGCGGTTGGGATCGCTGCTAACACCGTGCACTGCTGCAGTTCGCGATGGTCCCACCTCGATTCCAATCGCTGTTTCGACCGCGTCGCTTCAAGCACAACCGCTTATGCAACTGCACCGGGCTTCATGCCGTTTTGAGCCGACCATAATTAATTGTGCGCTCTTTGAAATCGCGCTCTCCTTTGTGACTGAGACTGTACGCGCTCCTAGATCAAATGTGCAGTATCAGCTTTCTGAGCAAATCATCAGCATCATATAGTCGGGTTAATACGACATGAAGCACGGACAGTTGCGTACGCACAATTAATGGCGAACTGCAGAGGTGGGTGGCGGTAGCGAGGATCCTTAGACGATCCCAACCGCTACGCTCCACCGCGCCACTTCGAGCGCAGCCGCTTTCGCAACTGTCCGTGCCTCATGTCATTTTGACCCAACCATACAAACATGTCGATGATGTTGGGATGGATAAATCAACACACAAAAAGAATGCACTCGAGGTGATGGCACTACAATCTCGCGTCTCTGTTAGTCATCAACTATTAGTTGCTATCTAGCTTAACATGAAACCTAAGGTGATGGAAATGCCGTCGAAGACGATATTCAAATAAAACAATGTTCCCTATATCGCAGTACTTTTTGAGGCTCTCTTTCCTCTATATACACCCTTTCACAGGTTCCTTTCCACATGTCTCCTATGATGGACTTGTTATTAGGTGGTCCTAAACATCTTCTGACGTCAATATTAGTTAAGATAAGAGTTTTTTCAGTCATTTGCACGTCTAAAAACGAGTCTTTCTTACCTGAAAACAATCTGAATTGCTAACTTCTTGGTTGAAACATCCGACGATTTAACTGCATCTATGCAACGTTGGAAGTCACCAGAATCCTGAAATACCAATTTTTGTAACTTAGATGTAGCAGCCGCAAAATAGTTTACAAAATTTCAAGGTCTTTCCAAACCTTGACCATCAAGTAATCTCGAAAGAAAGGTAGAAGTTTAGGGATGGCAAATGTTCAGAGTTCCTTAACCTTATTCAAAATTACAATATGTAATTAATAAGATATTACTACATCATAATGCAATATTTAAATATTATATATTCAACAATAGACTAAGGGGAAAATGTAGTTGAGTGGAGGGACTCAACCACGCTCTTATTTCTGGAAGCTCTATCTTCCTTTTTTATCTTAGTAACTTAAACTTACATGTTACAGATCCTCTAAGAAAAATGCTTAGGTCTTAAGAACCTTCGATTTAGTTATTTAACTTCCAGGAATGAGGGCCCAGTTGAGTCCCATTCCTCCCCCACCCAGACTACATTTTCCCCAGACTGATCTCTCCACATTTTTTTTCCTTAAAGCAACTTTTTTTAAAGGATTAATTTGAAAGATCAGACCTTCCTGCAATTAAAAAATTGCCTCAATCATTTCTGTGGCTCTACTTCTTTCTCAGTGCGTACATTTCGAAACATGACAGATTTGAAAAAGGATGGCTGGAAAATTGTTTCTTTTTTTTGAATAAAAAAGAGCACTAGCAGCGCTCAACAGCTAAGTGCCGCAGATTTTATTTAACGTCCTTAGTAGCGATTATCTAAATTGCAGGCAATCTGCATTCAGTCTCCTGTTCTAAACTCAATCCACACCCAAACATTAAAATGGTGTGTTGCTATTCTTGCAAAATCGTGTTTTCGTCGTGTTTGGCGGAGTAAGTGTACCCCACAGTTTGTGAGGAGTTCAAAGACGCGAAGACGCGGAGACGAGAATGAGCGCTGCTTTTAAAAGAAATAGAAAATTGCAAAGTATAGAGAAAACCACCTTGCTGCTGCATTCATCTAACCGTTGACAAATTTCATACAACACAGGGACGTCCACACCCACCATCTGAAATCTACAAGGAGTTATAGCAGTACAGTAGTAACAGTACTGTATTCTACTGATAACACTATAGCAAGAGGTTCTGGAAAGCACCAGAAAAATAACAAAACACTACTAGCAACAGATTTTGATTACCAATCCGATGAATAGCATGAGGAGACGTGGAACGTGGTGTGAGGGCCGCAATTTTGCAATTTTCGCCACCACCCTCTACTTCATGGTGATCTTAATGATAATGTGGAGCCTGGGTCACTTTTTTTTTTGTCAATCTGAGGTCTTTTCTGTGTAGATTAACGAGGTTTGCATTTCTTATCCTCCGTGTTATGAGGACTAACTATGTATTCCACCTCAGTAGAGATTCAGGGAGCGCCAGTGGTCTTTCTAAGATGATGGTCATCCCTGATACTCTTTAAAAAAGGCAAGGTATTCCTGAGGACGAGTTGCAGGATTGTTGATTTCACAGAATTTGATATTACAAAATGATAAGTATGTTCCGTGTCATCAGCACCTCTCTTACACCTATTATTTGTGAACGACTTCACTAGTCGTGGTAAAGCAAATATGACATAGGTAACGGTATCTTAATAGTAACGGTAACTGTGGGATTTGGAAGTACCTCCACAGTTGAGATAGACATGGAAATGTTGCATTAACAGTGTGCACTAGGGAAATATGACAGTGGTGGAAATATGCTACGTACCTTGTTGATGTCGTCGCTTTTTTGTCTTTGTTTGTTTTTTGTCGCTTTTATTTACGATACTAATACGGAATTGAATCTCCCATAGTGAGACATCATAAGATCATCACAGTTCATAATCCAGTAATCCTATACTTATCCACATCATTCGTATTAGGCCGAAAAATATAATTCCTCATTTGAATCCTCAACTCTCCATTAGGCCTACCTATTTGGTTACGATTACTTTGTCCGTGGAAGCAACAGTAGCAGAAAAAGTGCTAATGTGCTTTAATATAGTTATCGTCATAAGAAAAATACATATTTATCGATAAATACCAGAATTTCAAGCTACATTTAAAATATTGAGCTAAGAAAGTGTCTCCGTTCATTGATAATAAAACGTCATGAGATGTACAATAATGTAAGTAAAGGTCACAACCCAAAATGCGCGTACAACACACCATTTCTTAATTGCGTGCACTAATTGTGTAATAAATTTTCTCAGACATAAACGATCCGATAATAATCACAGATAAGCAATGAATAAATCACAAATAATTGCTACACAAATAGTGAGCCAGTGTAAGTGAAGTGAGACTAAGGAAAACGAAGGAATTCTGAGTACATTCCGATTCGTATGAAAACAGATCGACAGATGGTTCATCAGTTGCGTAAGATGTGCGTCGAAAGACAGAAGGAAGCGAAGGGTTTTCACTCTGAACCAAACACGACGAGTCTTCAAGCAAGAAAAAAATGTGTGAACGACGTTAAGGAAAAAAGAAGCAGTGCAAGGGTATAATTGTGATAATTGGTGTTTCGTAGAAGTATGGATACAAAATAAAGACTCAGTATTATCATCACTTTAGATCTGTCTACTGTTATTTGGCACCCAAACGTATGGTCGCGCTTCTGTAGCGATGAGGTGCTGCACACGACTAAGAACTTCCTCAGCTGTCTGCCCATGCGAAACGACATCTGGAAAATAAGGATTGCAGATGAGCAACTATGGTAAGAGACATATATTTTATAGATCAAACTGGGATACTTCCAGAGATCATTTTGAAAACTCCACATCAGAAGTGTTTTAAAAGCTATTTTTACTTGCACAAAAGTACTACTGTTGCTCTTGTCTCTATTCTAAAGCGAATAAATTAGAAACTTTTGGATAGTGGAGTCTAAACATATGAATATTTAGCTGCATCTATTTTGTATTTGTCTGTTCGCTTACTTCTACAGTGCAAGCTACAATGGTAACTGAAATCTTATTTGGAACGCATCGTAACAAGAAGTAGTGTTCCTTTCCCACAAATGAATAATCTCTATTGGTTTGATGGCGAGAAAAGTAGTGGTTGTTTATTGACTTACGTGTGAACAAATCGCCAAACGTCTGCTCTAGTCGTTGACATCGCTGGAATTGTTGCATGGCCTCGTCTTCATTCAATGAATGATCCAATTGCCTCAAAGATTAACTATCATTATCCACTCAGATCAAGGACAAATCGGAAAGGCCGAAATCCTCACATAATGTGATGATGGCTGCTTGGCTTAATAAATATCGCAATTGGGTAGATATTTGCAACCGATTGCAGGCGCCTAATTGCATTCCCGCTTACATCCAAAATACAATGACGACCCTAAAATTGAAACAAAGGGGAGCTTCAAGAGACAGATAGTTTACACGAGATGTGGGACAGTTTCTGTACCTGCTGGGCAACCATTCGAACGCTGTCGATGCTCGTTCCATAAAGGTTATTTTGGAATTGGCCGGCTTCAATAAACAGGTTATTCTTTACGTCATGTTCCATTTGCGCTTTGCTGACGAAATGGTAATCTCGGCCATCAACTTCGTGCTCACGAGGAGGCCGTGAAGTGTCTGTATATTTTATTATAAAGATTTATTGAAGCAAAACACATAAAACTCCAAATAATAGCTAATTTCTAAGCTGGTCGTATTGCAGTGTATTGGAGCCCTCAGCCCTGGAGTTCTTATTCATACAACTACATTTCTTCTAACTTTCAAACCTAGTTGTTCACGAACGATTATGAGCAATGAACGTGAAAAGTCCGTCAAACTGGTTTAGCCCCACGGTTTTTCTCCTGAATACCTGCAAAGCGACATGAACAACTTACGAGGAACGCAGCTGCTGAAGCGGTCTGGATTTCTTGTGACAAGTTCGTCATTGATTCTGTCTTTCAGTGCTCCAAGGATGATTACTGGTCGCACATAATTCACTACAAACAATTGCAATATGTGAGTAAAAAAAAACTTGCTGAAGGATAGCACATACACTGTTGTTGGTCCACAACCTGGTACGAGAAGATTGGATCTTCGGTAACTCCTACTGAAATTTTGAACTTTGATCAGTAGCTAATGAGAAACAATAAAAACTGCAAGAAAGCAGACTTGGGGTTATCACAGGATCATGCATTTTTTAGGCACACTAAACTGAAAATGGTTGGCTCTGCACTCTACTCACTAAAATCACTATCGCTAGTGTACGAAGTGTACGTGACCGTTGTGCCTGTCGCTCCTAATACAAGCAATAATCATTAAAATGATCATGTTCGTTGACTTTCTGCAATTCCCTATCCTGCATTTTTAATTGTATGTCATTAACGGAGGCGAATAATAGTGTAATTGCCGACAATTCACGGCCTTTCACACTTACTTAGTAAAGAAAAAACTGCCGCAGCTCCGAACTCGTCTAAGTCGTTAGTGTTACGAAGCAGAACAAGCCGAAGGACAAGTGCACTACGTCTTAAAAAAAAACTTACGTTCTTGATCGGTGAACTCATTCAGTCGGTCAGTACTCTTCACGAATGGGAACTTTCTCGAGAATGAAAGCTGACTCTTGCTTCCACGTCTGCCATCCATTCCACTTCCAGCACTCCGTCCTAACGACATGGAACCAGCGTTGAAGTTCACCTAATTGACTTTGAGAGAAGATAACCTACAAACGTGGAAAAAATGCATGGAAAAATGAAGTTTGGCGCATTTGAATTACGGCAGCAGCGAAATTGTATCACAATACAACAATCTTTTGTGGATTTAGACTCTTCTTACCAATACACCTCATAGAGGATAGAAAAAATGGAAGGTTACGTGTAGTGTTTCTAAACATCTGTGTCTTTTGTTTCGTAAAGCGAAAAACCAGATGACATCAAATGTTCCGTGACTCTAAATTTCAGATGTGTTACAGAAACAGTGAAACAATGGTCAAATAAACCAACAATTTACGCGTCTGCGCTCCTAGTTACTAGAAAATGAACATTTTTCGAATTCAATTTCAAAAACTACTCCATTTTAAGTGATAGTATTGGACTAACTATAATACGCTACTTGTTAACTCTAGATCTTTAAACTCTAGAAATTTGAGTGCTGATTTTTTTTTAATTTCTACAGTACGTACTGAGTTCTTGGCGTGTAAGTAACGCTATGTTACATAACACACTGAGAGTAAATAGGACGAGACTTCAAATAACATTTCTCCAGACTTTCTGTACACATTGCCAGAATATTCTCAGAACCTTTCAGACAAGAGAGTTTGTCGATCTATGAATGAACATGAAAACAGACACTTTGTTGTAGACATGTTTAGACATGACCTTGGGAGCAGCAACGAACCGAAACGCAGTTCGCTTTTCTTGTACTGTTGGTCAATGTGTATTTATCCTCGTTCAATAAGTAGACCAACACATCAAGAGCATTTAATCTTCGCAAATTCGAGGAGCAATCTTGGCGCAGTAAAGTTTGGTTCCCAGTAAATTATTTGCGAGACATGTAGATGGATCTGTCGGATTCAATTAAAATCAACTTTTTGGACTGAAGGACTCTTTTCGCGCAAAAACCGGCTAGTCTGACTCACAACGACTGCAATAAGTATGTGGAGAAACAAATACCTTCCGAAGTTATTTTACTATAGAATAGCATGACCCATTACCTTAGAATAATAATTTTCCACGAAATAAGAAAAGTGGGCTAGGAAGTAGGTCTTAGAATAAGACCCAATTCCTAGCCCACTTTTCTTATTTCGTGGAAAATTTTTAGCCTCATTTAGATTCACCTGTTTTCTCCTAGCCCTTTCTCTTTTTTCAATGCGTTTCTTCGACGGAATAACTCCTTCTTGTGTCTCTTCTCCATTCTCTAGCACCTGAAAAGACTAGAATAGAGGTAACTAGGAAGAGTTAGAGGTAATGGGCTGCTGTCCTCACCTTTTTCGCCGTCCACCAATCATCATCTGACGTATTCATAACGTGCAGGACATCGCCGTATTGGAATGATATAGATCGATGTGGCACTCCAACTTCTCTACTATGGTCATAGTCGAAAAGAGCTCTAAATCGTGGAGACATTTAGATTACGGCTTTTCCACAAAACCAATACAACTTTCACACGAATATGCCGAAGGCTTATTAAATCCAGAAGACTAAAATAATCCATAAACGCAGAACAAAACATTAACACCACACACGGAGACGAACAACCAATATTCATCACCAATGTTTTAAAGTGAAAAAACTTACTCACTTTACGTAAAGATCCTTACGAGGAAGCGTACCTCCAGCAGTATTAAGCTGAATCATGTCATTCCGTAAACGCTCGATTTTTGCCTCAAATTGCTGGTAGTCTGCAATAGTTCCACAGTAAATAATGATAATCCGCTTGTGCCGCCATACCGCGACGATGGGAGAAAGATATTAGATTTGTGCAAAAATAATGCGCGTTTTCAGACATTCACATCGAAAAGCTATACCTCGCCTCAAAATCAACTTTGTCAATCGAAATAAGAACCACTATAGTCCACGCATTTTTGATAACGAGACACGAGTTTGCTTATTCCCGCTGCATGAAAGTCCGAGCTTTGGAGTCCACGAACCGGAAGTCGTTCTCGGCATCGCCTTGGTTTTGGAAGATCTTACCTGTTAGGCAGCCGTCGAGATGTTTGAAAAGAGTGATAACCGGTAGGGGAAGGTCTGGCGGATATGGTGGATGAGGCAGATCTTTGAAATGTGTGGCCGGGCATTGTCATGTAGGAGAATCGGGCCATTTCTGTTCACTAACCTCGGTCAAAGAAGTTGGATTTTCCGGTGCATTTCCTCCAGTTCTTTGCAGTACTTCTCTGAGGTGATGGGTGCTAGGTTTAAAGGCATCACCCCACGAATCTGGAGTGGTACGGATTTCTGGTGGAGTATTCGTATACGGGGCTGTAGATTATATTGAGGAGGGTAATCCCGTTCATTTCTTCCTAATTGCCGTAGAAAACGTCCGGGAAGATACGGCTTCGAGCGTTCCGGCGCACTATTTTCCACAAGAAATTGGATTGGAGCGCGCCAACCCTGTGCGGCGCCGTATCTTCCGGGCGTCTTTTACAGCAATTAGGAAGAAACGGACGCAACCACACCCCCCTCCATAATCTACTATCCCGTATACGAATACTCCACCTGAAATACGCACCACCTCGGATTCGTGGTATGGTGCCTTTAATGAAGCTGTAGTGGATTACACCTGTAGCACACCACCACGCAGTTACCATGGTCTTCTTCAGGTGTATTTTCGGCTTCGTGAAGTGCTTGAGAGTTTCATCCTTGTCCATTGAGTAACGCTTCCCGTTGACAGAAAGGAACCATTCTCATCGTACGCAACAATACAATCGAGAAATTAATTTTTCTTGTTGCGTAACAGAAGCATTAAGCAGATATCAAAACGGCGGTTTCTTTGGGACTCCCTCAGTTCATACGGCACCCTCTTGTCCAACTCTTTTATCTTTCCAATTTTTTTTTCCAAAAGGCGGACGACTGTTGAATGGTCAACATCTAGTTCTTGGGCAACTTCTCGTGTTGTTTTAAGCGGATCATCTTTGATGATTGCCTTCAAGGATTTCTCGTAAAGATAAGGCAACGAAAGCGCGCACTATTTTTGCGCCTACCTAATGGTTAAGAATAGCGTAAAGGTAATCGATTTTGAAGAAATTGAAACATAAGAAACAAACCATGAGGTCTGTACTGCAGTGTGAGTGTAACGGGATTCTGTGCGTTTTTCAGAGCTTCCGCAGCTTGGGAGTGAGTCGCATTGCGAAGAGAACGTCCATTCACTTCCAAAAGTACGTCACCCTAAACACATTTTTCATAAATTTTATATTCGGTTCGAAAGGGAAGGTGAAAGCTAATAAACTAAGACTTAAAATTACTTTCTGAGCTTAAAAAAGTAATTGACCTTTCTGACGTTACCACTTAGATCCGCCACACCACCTGGCAATACGTAGCTGATATAAATCGGTTCGTTGTCTTCTCCACCAACGATGTTGAAACCGAGTCCCTACAAAGTATGAATGACATGAAAAGTGACATGAGGAGGTGAGCATTGATTTTGTGACAGTGTAGACAGGTAGATACACTACATAAGCGTCCAAGATTTACTTGATTTCCTCTATAAAGCGGCACTGGTCTTGGATCCATAGTTATTGGAACCTGGTGCGGAACCACTCCTCCTCCAACTGATTGAGGACCCCCGTACGCTAACGCAGTTTGCGAATCAAATGAGCGGTTGAAATCTTGCATTGAACTGGCTAAACAAAGGTTACCAGTTCTTTTATCTTTGTACCTATCCACGTATTAAAAAAAACATACATCTCACTGGTGTTGTCACAGGATATTGTGGAGTACTTGGGACAAACTGGCGACTGGCAGTCTCTTCAACCGTTGCGATGCTCACATTTGGGTCCGCTTTGAGTACCAATAAGGTCACTTTGGTGCCAGTTTGCTTCAGCACATTTACAGCGTACTCGTGTGTAACGTTTTCCAAAGCAACATCGTCCACCTGAACGAAATAAACTCAAACTCCACTAACAGAATTTTATCAGAAAAAAGTAATAGCTTAAAGCAGATATAAAACTCTGAAAAATCCAAGCATTATGAACTTGATAAAAACATTTCCAAAAAATAACGCACCGCAAGAATCCGATCTCCTACTCCGAGACGACCATCGTGATACGCGGCTCCTCCGTCTATGATCTTGGTCACATAGATGTCTGTGTCACCAGGAACATGCTCGTTCCCAACTCCTCCAGCAATCGAGAAACCCAAACCTCGTTGACCCTAAATGACACCGTTTATAACCACTTCGTAAATAAAGTCACTGGCGATTCAAGGAGGTTGAATGAAACTTGTGGCTGCTTTCGGTTACGGTCTTACGTCTAACTTCGAATGATTAGAGATGAAAACGGCTCAAAGAGAACCGCTTTGGAGAAGCGAATAATTTTCACTAGGCTGCACCCTTCATTATGTTCAGTGTAATGACTGGAGTCAATAGGAATTACACGTATATAAGAATTAAAACAACAAATTGCCGAAACAATGAAAATACGAGGAATAACATTTTAAACTGCATTTATACCTTTAAAGTAGTGGCTGGGAGCAAAACCCACCATAATGGAGCCACCCATAATTTTTACGAATCTCGGATGAATTGACCTACATATTCTGTATATACCCCTTTCAAAAATCCCGAAATGACCTGTTAATAATTGAAAGAAGCCCACTTCAACAATCAAACTTTAAAACTACAAAAAGACATAGATCCACGATTTCTTTGAAATGAATACTGCCTTAGTTCAGTAGAAATGCATCTCTAAGTAATGTTTAGCAACAGCAAAACTACATGTAAGCTGTTTGGCTAATGTGAAACAAGAGTTCCGAAAAAAAAACTGTTAAATCGCCATGGAAATATTAGCAATAGATGTATTGCCAACAACGATTTCATATCACATTTCTTCATACCTTGTAGAGGTCAATAGTTTGCGCCATTCTAGCTCGAGAACTTAATCCTGCCAATGGCGTTGATTGATTAAGGTGAGATTGTGAACTACTATGAGCTGGTGGAGGTGGTGGTGGATATGAAGGTATACTTGGTGAATGAGCAGGTCTAAAATGAATAATATCAGATTCGACTCTGATGCAAATTGTTAGCTTTTATTAGTCAGCAATGACTGCGATAAAATAATGTTCCCTACCCATCAAAACTTCGAGAAACGTTGAGAGCTCCCAAGGACGAAGTGAGATCACTTCTGTTTAAATGGCTAGCTGACCCCAAAGTGGGTCCACTTGTAATTGGTAGATTCAATGCTTCACGACGTCGTTTGAGGGTCTGAAAATGAAAATGAAAATCACGAAAATAACTTGAAGGTTGAAAACAACTGCAATAGGTAGCACTATTTGGCGAAATCAAATGGTGCTACCTATTTTTGTAACGTTTGCACTCAATCAATTTCTCTTTTTGCATCAAAGTTGTCATAGCAATCATCGCTAGCTCCACTAAGTAGGAAAAACTAGTTGACCTACCAATTTGACTACATTTCCTGCTGTCTTCAAAGCGTTGACAGCAACTTCATGAGGAACGTTTACGCAATCAGTATTGTTGACTTTCAGAATCTTGTCGTATTTTCTGTAAAAATGAAGACCACGGTTTCTTTAAACTCTAAGAAAGCCCTCAAGAGATCTAGCTGGTTTATAAGAAATGTGAAAAAGAATTGTCAAGCAATTCAACGACTAGAAGACCAACAAAATTCATTCTAGGATGAGCAATCCTGTGTAATAAAGAACACCTTCGTGAGGAACCTTTACGCAAATAAATATATAAGAAAATTAGAAAAAAATGTCCAAACAAAACACGAATTAAAACGAACATTGAGATCATAGAACCAAACAAAGTTATCTTGTCAAACTCACTTCATTCTTCCATCGGCAGCGGCAGCACCACCCATAATTATATTGGTAACGTAGATTGAGGTGTCACCATCTTCCGCTGGTTGATCAGTTCCTAAAAATGATATTCACCCCTGAAGATAAAATACAAGCAACTGAAATTAAGCGGGCTTCGAACACGAAACTACACTGATCTGACCTCCAGTGATCGAAAATCCTAATCCGGTTGTGCCTTTCTCCAATACAACGTCTTCAATTTCCCACGCTCTTCCCATACTATCGATAACCCCATTGTGCTAAAATTCTTATTAAATAAAGTTGCAGCTTCTAAAGGTTAAAAAAAAGACAAAATGTGACAACCGTCCAATCAAAATTTATGGGCAAACCCAATGGAACTTATAAGGCGTCATGAATGACAGGACAAACACGAACATCGCTAGGAAAGTAGTGTCAATAATTCCCACATTAATAAGCGAATTAGATACCTAAGTCAAAGCAAAATACGTCACCGCTATCGGAGTGTCCAAAAAGGGGCCATTCTCTCAACATTAAGTGGAGCCCAGAGATGTATTACAAAATGCAAATAAGTTACATTTTTCACAACAATGAAATGATGAGTGCATACAATCCAACTACAACATCATTAATAACGCGCAAAAGATTTATGGTCTTATATTTATTTTATGCTCGAACTTTACGATCACGATCATAACAGCAGGGGAAGTTGATCCTACAAGAAAAAGGAAACACTGTAAACCAGAGACAAGAAGTAGTAAGTAGTAGAACACTTGCTATTTCATTTATTTATTTATTTATTTCTCTGAAAAAATCTAATTGTGTACAGTGCATTTCTGATTGCTTCTGACACCAAGATATTGAGCATGAAATAATTCTCAAGCAAGTAAAAAGAGATTCACAAGTATTATTTGAAAACCTCTTTCATTTGAAATCAATCAATTTTACTCATTATGTTTTGGTTTCTGAACACTAAACAAGGTTCAGCACAAATTTTTAAACAGAAGACCTACACAACTGTTTTTATTTATTGAAAACAAAACGCAACTGAGGTTTTGAGAGGATTTGCTAGAACTACTTGGCACAATGTGTATTTGTCATCAATGATTGTGAGAACCCGTGTGGTAGTCTTTTAAATATCTCAAGAATGCATCACATGTGGCAAGCAGGTAGTTGTTGTCGATCTTCCCTCACACTTTCGTGGGAGCGCATAAAAACTATATAGTCGAGTACGATTTGGTCACAAATCAGATACAAACAATATAAACCGAATCAAAAGGCAAGCTAATCGAGGAATTTGAGAGTAATCTCTACTTTCCGAAATGCAAGAAGAACAAGATATACTATATTTTGGACTTTCTTCGCATTCAAGAACAGCCAGAGAATAGTTATGATACTGGATCCTGTTGATTACACCACCACCTGAAGCCGATATGAAAGAGAAAATGAGAAATGATTCAAGATGCATAAGTTCCGACTAGAAAGGATTAAGAAATTACCGGAAACTTATCTAGTTCCATAACTTCCAGAAAGAATTTGTTCAGAGGACACAAAGATACTGGTAATCAGAAGTGGAAATTTCCTTCTCTAGGAGAAAAGTTTGGGCGAAGCATTAAATGAGCATCTCTACGATCCTATTTGGTCAATAATTGTAAAGTTACAAGCAAGCATTCATGAACAAGAAATAGCGCCACTATGTCAGCATCCGTAGGAAATAATTTGGGATCAAAAATACAAGAAAAAATGGAATTATTGTGAAGTTTTAAAGCAATCAAAAAAAAAACTTATACTAATTATGCAGAAAAAAAAAGTAGACCAAAAACACGAATGACGACACACCGTGACTGAGTGCTTCTGAACACCGCCAGGTCCGTCAAACGTCCGCGTTGTAGTTTCAGTGGTTTGCCAGCTACCGTCATTCGTCTGCAAAGCCTTATCATTAGCTTATATGTTAGAGTTATCAACATAATTCTACTTACGCTTTGACCGTCTCCACTCACAATTTGACGGAATCTTTCATGAACTACATGACTCGAAGAATACGAAGAGTTCCCGACACTTCCAAGTCCGTTCTGTAATTCCACCGATTAGATTGAGTAATTCACGCAAATGAGAATGCTAATAACAAATCCACACACCTCCGCTGTTGCAAGTGGAGCGGTTTGCGTTGGAATGAATGACTGATCAATTCGAGATGCAGATGAAGTCCCGAACGGCGGACTGACATCCAAGCGACGAGCAACTTCTTTTGACTCTGCAATCTTTTGGAACACGGATTTCCGTTCGTTGAGGAGAGTTTCCTCGTAAAACTCTTGGAGATCTGGAAGAAAGAAATCATGGTCTGTAAGGAATTGTTGGAAACGATTGAGATGAAGTGGGTACCCAGCAATGCTTGGAATAAGCTGTTTTTGAAAGTCGTTATAACACGCTCTATTGCCAATCGCAGTTCATCATCTCCTGGACGTGTGAGAAGAGCATGATACTCTTCTAACAATTCCAACGCACGGTACGCTTCTGTAACAAAAATATTGAGTGTTGTTTACCCTAACCGAAAATAAATAGGAAATTCCAAAAAAGAATTCACCAATTGAAATAATTAATGAATCATTTCGATTCAAAAGAGTCAAACTTAACCCAATCTTATTGCGTCTCGTTAAGCCCACAGGGGATTAAGAGATGTCATTATACTTGAGATGAATTACTGACGCCAACGTATAAATATGCTTTCTATGTCTTCAAAGCCGCAGAAGAACGACAGCCTCTCCAGCAGAAGTGAAAATCTGGCTCTTAAAGGCATCACAATACGAATCAGGTGGAGTATTCGTGTACAAGATCTTAGATTATGGAGAGGTGGGTGATTCCGCCCATTTCTTGCTAATTGGCGTAAAAAACGACGCAGAAGATGCGGCGTGTGCACACGGCTGGCGCGCTCCAATCGAACTCGTTGTAGAAAATAGCGCGCCAGAACGCTCGAAGCCGTATCTTAACGGGCCGTTATTTTACAGCAGTTAGGAAAAAATGGACGAAAACACCCCCTCTCCTACGATCCCATATACGGATACTCCACCTGAAATCGGTACCACCTCAGATTCGTGAGGTGGTGCCCTTAAATACAATAGCGTAACGTAGTTCACGTACGTTTGAGGAATATTGCAACTAATCAAATTACAGGGGTTCACGTTCGGTTCCGAATTAACTTTGGAGGTAGAGTCGTCGTTAGAGTTGTTAGAGTCGTCTGATCTCAGTTCTTATCGAATAGAGTTTAGCCCCCATTAAATGTGACCTGTTTCAGCATTTCCACAAGCTTTTAAAAACATGACAAAATTTATAGAAATTGTACTTTTAGGAACAAACACTGCTTGTGTGAATGCATGGATGTGCTCTACTGCCAACTTGCCCGTTAACAGATAGGCACTTCCTTTTTTTCTGTATTTTGATATGGCTTCGCGTTTGAATCGTTGCATCATGAAATTCATGTAATGAATCTACATGCCAAACCTTGCTTGCCGCTTTTCGTAGAACGCACTTCAAGAGAAACGCACTTTTTCGCAAGTCACTGCTAACGCAAACATTCATGTCCTAGGATTCATGGCTTCTTCACGGAGTGCGGTAGGTTTACAGCAGACAATCAAGGGCTTTTCATGGTTCTCACTTTTTAATTACAATGGGCATGGTAAGGAAAACAGAACAAAGCGCAATTCCCACAAAGTATAATTATCCAAGAATTGGACAAAAAAAAAACAAGAAATCTTAACCGAATAAAGAAAGATCCAAATTCATTAGCTGGTTGGTAGTTATCGTTCTTTTTCCAAATGAACAAATCTTTGTTCAGCATAAACCAGTTAGAATGTGAACGAGTTAGAAAGAGTGTTCTACCTTCTATCCGACAATACATCGTCGTGAATAGATCATAAAAACGAAGTGGAGGTTGCGAGACGATCCTCGCATTGCGATCGACGCGTTCGATAAGCATGTCGCAGGCTCCTCTACAGTGACTTCGAAGTATCGGGGATCGATGATACTTCATATGATTGAATGAATTCATATGTATGTAATAGCAAGATCAAACGAGTAACCGGAACTCGGCGTGAATGCGCAAATATCGGCCTCACTGATAACAGCTATAATTGCAGGGCGGATTAGCAGCTAGAATGCAGTATTGTCAACAGCAGTAACAGAATGGCAGAATCAGATCGATAGCTTGATCGTCGGCACTCTGATTGCTGTAGTAGTCTCAGTTGTCACAGTCAGAGCACGCAAAAATGAGTAGCAATGTTATTTGTTGGCGTAAAGACATGACTACGCAGTTACGAACAAGAAAGAGGGTACGAATTATTACAACCATGTCATCCCAAGAATGTGGATGATCGAGCATCTATACGCAGCTGCAAGCACATGATCGCCAAAATTATTGCACATAATTATCGTAATCAAGGTGCCACATCCCACTTTCTGAGGAAAAACGCTTAGTTAATAAAAATTAACTGTGACTTAGTGATATATATATATAGATATATGTATATATATATGTATATATATATATACATATATATACATATATATATGTATGTATATATGTATATATACATATATATATACATATATATGTATATATATGTATATATATATGTATATATATATATATATATATATATATATATATATACACCACATGTGCAAGGAAATTGTTATCTCTTCTACTTAAAATTTTAAGAAAGAATAATTATCACATAAATGGGCCAAAAAAACAATGATAGAAGTAAATTCTGCGTCAAAAAAAAAATAAAACTGTAAAAGCAAGCAAAATTTCAGAAAAATTAAAGTGGACTGTTTACATATTCGCACAGAGCTATAAAACACCATAACTAATGATAGCTGAAGACGAATTCGAACCATAAAAAAAGATCCTCCTGAGGATAGGGTATAAAAGAAAGCAGACAGATCCACGCACACAAAAGCAATATGGAGTAAGAAAATAACGATGGTATTTGATGGCGATAATATAAGATTGAGATCGTTGTGAATTTCTTGACCATTCTCATGTGAATGAAAAATAAGTGGAGTAAAATGTAGTTGGGGGGAGGGCAGTCAGTGGCGCCCTTATTCGCCGAGGCTCTAACTTAACTTTTTCTCTTAGTAACTTTAGATTACATGTCATATATCCTCTAAGATTAATCCTTAGGCATTAGAACCCCGATTGATTTGATTATTTACTTCGAAAAATAAGGGCGCCACTGACTGCCCCTAAACTACAGTTATCCCGCCACTGAGCCCCCCAACTACATTGAAGTCACCTACACTTGAAGTCAGCTTTAACTTCAAGCGTAGTTGCAACTTATTATTTGAAAAAAAAACTACGTACATGTGTTGGTACCTGCAACTATTGCGTGTAGAAAGCCAGAAAAGCAGAAAAAATAAACAAACAACAACATTGGAAAAGGACCAGCAAAGGAACAGCAAAGTAAATAAACACAGATTCCACTCTGAGATCTCCGTTTAAGATTGCAGACCTTCACTGATCCATATAAGAACAAAGAAAAGCACAGTGTTTTAAAAAAGTGTTCTTACGTTGGATTCCAATTTTATGTGCCCTTTCTATGCTGTGAGGTCGCTCGGTTTTCATTCTTACTAACTCTCAAAAGCAAGTTTCGCTTGCTTTGCTTAATGTTATTTTCTTGAGAATCTTTGAACAACTACGGTCTTGCTTGCTTTATTATAAAGCCATAAGCAGTGAAGCGACCCTTCACACTATGTGCAATTACATTTAACTGCTCCAAACTCAATATAGCCTTGAACAGGCATATATTGATCGTTTTCCTGCAAATGAATGCATAATTTGGGGAATTCCATAACAATTTTGATGACTCAGTAGGTGAAAACGTAGAAGAGCTTTGTAATGTAGTGATCCTGCTCTCACCTCCAGAATGGCGAACCGGCATTGCTCTGGTCTAGATGTGCTAGACTGCACCCACGAACAGTCGCAAGAAAAGAAAATTGGTGATCTGAAATGAAATGAAATAAGCATCATTGTTATTCGGAAGACGAGCAACATGAAAGATCAGAAAATCAGTAGTTCGAACGCTATGAGCGCTTCTATCATTGATTTTAAGTCGGCTTTTTTGAATGATCGAACAAGCGTTAACCAGCCTCTTAACTGTTAAGGAAATCAAAGTAAAATTGTAGTTTCAATTCCAATGCTGACTCGTAATTGGACTAAATAGGGATCACAGAAATGATTCATGACGAGTGCAGTTTCAGGAAGTTAATTTAAACCACCACAGTGCATTGAAGATGTGAATAAAACGTAACTGGAATGTAAGGATGTAGTCATGACTTTTAAGACACTACCAAAAGAGAAATGACGGCAAACAGAAGGCAGTATCGAAAATAAAGAAGTCATAATAACTGAACGAGAACGAAGTGAAAGAAGCAAACTATGAGAAATTCTATCACAAAGACAAAATATGCGAAAAGTCGGCAACAAAACACTGTTTGCTAAAACTGGCAGCAAGCAAAGCAGTACCTCAGATCACCGATAAAATGTTTCGAAATGATAAAACGAATCCTCGGAAATCCGGATGTGACCTGTTGTCCGTCGGACCTTTACGCTCGAAACCCCAAGGTGCGACGGATCGATAGTCTGGTCAAGTGGAGCCAAAAGGATTGGAGGGGTCGTCGTAAGCGTCGTCAACTACAGATGAGCGCCGATAAAGACACACACACATACCACCGACACACAGGTAGGAGCGGGAGAATGGTCGCCACGCTGCGCCTCCGCACACTCGTCGGTGTCTGCGTGGATGCCTGCGTGTCTGATCTCTTGCTCACAAACCAGCACACAGCAGTCTCCCTCCACATCTCCCCCGTTGTGCACGACCTCCAGTGAGGGTCAAACACACCGACGGCGTGCGAGAGGCAGCCGGTGGGACACAAACATTAGCAGGGCGTTCGCTAGCCGTGAGCGCTTTACCCGAGGGGGCAAGTGGACAACATGACGACGTGTAGCATCACAAAGCCAAACAGAAAGAAGTTTGGAGAAAAAAAAAACTATTCAAATGACATAAACACAAAGGCGCTCATCTGGGACATGCGCTTTTGAAACAATTCATCAATGGTTACAGCAATAAAACACAACACAAACGATACGCCGCAATCACTGAGTGCTATGTAAGAGCAAACATGTGCAGATCGCCTTATCGTGAAGAGAAGAACCAATCTTTCGGCAAATAGTACACAAAACCATCGAATGTGCAAACGCCTAGAGGGCGTGGTATAGCAATTTGATAAGCACACAAGGGAAATATTTTTTTCCCAAAAAAAAAAGAGCAGAGAGGAACGGAAGGGAATTGAAATCGGCACAAAAAATGCCCTGCACAAACGTTCATTGGTCGTCTCCCAACGTACAGGAATGATGACTCGTTCGCCGACCTCGGCGCCGTGCCATACTCCGCCCCGTAACATCGTTACCTCCTAGGTGGTTGACCTTGACTAAATATAGATGCCCACGCGCTACTGTTGGCTATAAGTGTGTGTGGTTCGAAGGAAAAACAATAGGTAAAGGATGTACTGCGCAGTTTAAGAGCGCAACATTTACTTTCGTTCTTCTCACAGATGAAACAGTGAGAGGAAAGGTAGCGTTTTTGGCAACTCGTCCACCGTATCAAACCTGTCTTTCTCAGCCCTAACCACCTTCTTTTCCATCAAGCACTTCTCCTTGAATTATCTAGACGTGTAGTTGAGGTAGAGCCGTCTGGTCTGTATTTCCAGGATACTGACCAACAGAAAAGAAAATGGATGTCCATTTCTGGACTACTGTGAATTGTTCTCACGGAAGTCATTCGCTTAGGATATCTCTATACTCGTTATCGCAAAATTAGCTAGCGGAAATATGTTATGTTTGAGGATGATAATGATGCTCATCGATTGTTCTGCTTTTTTACTTCGAACGTACTTATTTATCAGCTAGCTATTAAGCAGAAACCAGACAATGAAGCGAATCAAAAATACTAGGACACGCAAACTTGACTCGAACTGGACATACAGAGACTACTCCTCGTCTGAAAGCAGTTATCAAGAGATGTTACCGTCACAAGTTACTTATCGTATCGTACAGCAGGACAACCGACTGATTCTCAATCTTACATCGAAAACAGTCAATCACCTACTAATTTCCTTAAGGAAGTTTTCGCACGCTTCAGTGCGCACCGATACTGCACTCAGCACGAACGCAACTTTCCAGTTGACTTTCGACCTAGGAACACTTCCATTTCTTCCACGAACAACTGACAGCTTTAAAGACCCCAACCTAACATAACTTTCCTTTGTGAGGGCGTTTCTAACAGCTTTCTCGTTCACATTTAAAGGCATCACCCCACGAATCTGAGGTGGTGCAGATTTCAAGTGGAGTATCCGTATACGGGATGGGAGACTACGGAGAGGGGGGTGATTCCGTCTATTTCCTCCTAATTGCCGTAAAAAACGGCCCGGAAGATGCGGCGCCGCACAAGGCTGGCGCGCTCCAGTCGAACTCCTTGTAGAAAGTAGTGCGCCAGAACGCCTGAAGCCGAAACTTCTATACATACTCTAGCATTCACAGGTTTCAATAATGGAACTATTCCAATTGAGCCAGCATTCTCTTACGATGCAATACCTACATCGACCCTTACATAGATGGGAGCCATTCTAACGAGTTAGCTGGCAGATGCCCCCTTTGACCGTGAATGGTTTACAGTTAGAGTTTACAGTGAGTATCGTCGCTGAGACGATAACAGTGTGGTAGATAAATGACATTCGTTTGAAGGATCCGACACTCGCGAAAGAGCCAACCGACGGCATGAATGAGGCTTTCATGCATTGAACGTAGTTCGTAGCAGAGCAAAAGCAACAATCGTACAGAAACGCACAGGTTGACAGTGAACATCGCTGGTTCTCGCCGACTATTTCGGAAGCAACCACATATAGCCGGTTTTAATTGGTTCTCATGACGCTGTATTTCGTCCAACCGATTGGCATTAAAGCGCATAGTTGGCCACTAACAAAGGGTGAACACAGAGGATATCATCGTACCCTGAAATTTGATGTAGTGAATTCTACATGACTGGCGGTTCGGTTTCTTCTCTGAGCTCCTAATTTGAAACTCGTTTCTTCTTACATCTCTGTGTTCTAAACTAAATAGCGAATAGTGTACAGCACACCAATCGAGTTGCTGTCTTCTCTTTTCAGACATCATTCGGCTCATGGCACAAAATAACATTCTTTTGGATTAGCGTTTTAAGCTCTTTTCTTAGCCGCTTTAATCTCAAGACGGTAATGTGTAGTCTCATTAACTTCTGACCGTGAAAGTGCAAGAAAATGATGAGATGGGAAACCGGAATCCTAGGTTTTCTCTCGGTAATCACTTGGTTTAGGATTGATTCGACGGGGCAAGGAAACGACTTACTTTGTAAATCGTGTGTTTGCGAAATTTCAAATCACTAAACTCAGTGAGCGTGGCCAACGATGTGGAAAGGTTCCGTGAACCTGTTGGACACCAACAGAATTTCTAAGAAAAGCTGCGAGCTGTTTAGATTAGCAGCACTTCTGGATGGGCTACGCCTGGTTTCGTCATGATAGACCTTGGAAGCTAAATTGTAGAATTAGTGATCGTAGGGTCAGAACACTCGTCGCCTTCAGAATAAATTCTCTCCTCAAATATGGGTTCAGTTTGCTACTGACCTCTTTTCCGGATGATGACCTTAACGACAAAAACCCTCACGCAGGTTCTGCTGGAGACACCTATTTACACATATTTCGCAGACTCTAGTGTACAAACATGTCCCACGAAATGCACGTTTCTGATTGGTGAGCTTATACGAGAATAAATAATTCATTCAAGCTCACACATATAGGGGTGGTGTATCCACCTTTGCATAGAAACGACGTTCTTGATAGAAGTAGACCAGAGGAAAGAGGAGGTATGTTTCAAACAGACAGAGAAGCACACGCCTCACAATCACCTGGAAAAGATATCGACGACTGTATGCAGCTGAAGTTGGTTGAAGGTGAGTGGTTAACGTCAGGTAGAATGGTAGTATCCCCAATACGTCTAGTGTACTGTAGCTCCTCTTATGTTGGAAACAGACTATGAAGGATTCTTCCATCAGATATTACTATTCGTTATGTTACGGTCCTTTTCATTGCAAAGATAGATGTTGCAATAACTTGCAACTTCGGGGATCCCAGGAGACCCAATTTAGTTGAATTAAAAAGGTTCGTGATACTGGTGGACCAAAATATCCCAACAAAATTATTGGTTGGAGATTTGGTTAGCAGCCGCGAATAATAATTTTGTGCGGTTGCACCTGTCATTGTAATCATGAGGAATTATTGCATGTCCTGTAGTCTTTGGTCTCTTGGTGAAGACAGCCCTTGGCAGACAAAAATACATTGCAAATGAAAGATTTACTTTATGAACAGTTCTAGTTTTGAGAACGCGGTTAGTTCCTTAAATAGAGCGATAAATCACAGACCTCATGCTACATTGAAGACTACAAAACGTTTATTGTCGTGATTCATGGGCTGCTTTCGCTATTCCCCTGCAATTGGACCGCTTCTCCTTGTGCAGCAGAGAACTGGGTAAAAAGATGCGAAAGTGCTTGTCTATCTTTAGCTTGTGAAAATGTTCATAAATAGAAAGTCCTAGAGATATGACGTTGTGTACAATATCCTTGTTGTACTATGAGGGATGTGTTATACACATATTGCGTCAAATTACCAACTACTGGAAATTTATATTTCTGCGTGCGTGCGTGGAAGACTACGCTAAGGATCCATAGCTTCTGCGGTCCGATTTTTCCCATGATCCTTTTTAAATGTGTCAGCGAGGTACATAGTTCCCTGGTAGTAGGATGTTGTAATATGGGAAATCCCGAGATTCCATGTGTTCCACGACTGTCGCAGACAGCGCGCAGACCTCTGCTGAATGTCGCTCCACTGACATTTAGATGGCGGAGAAAGATGCGCATTTGTGCGAATTTGTGTTCGAGCATATTTCACACAATAGGTGACACATGTATACATACGCATCATCGCTGCCGCAATGCTAAGCTATACGAAGCGAAAGCTGCGTAAGTTCGCCGAATGGACACTGTCGGGCCGTGACTTCCCGAGGGAAAGGAGGAAAAGAGGCAGATAGGCGTGGAAGAAGAGATTCTCATGGTTTCTTTTACGAAATGCAGAGCAATTATAAAAAGTTTTGTCACGAATAGGACACGTTTTAATATGAGTGTCACATAATATCAGCTCGGTACAAAAGTCTTTAGGATTTTCTGGAGGAAAAAACAAACGAACAACAAGCTGACGTCTTATAAAATTTCCTCCAGAAAAATACAGAAGAGTTTATGTGCTCCGATGATTGGGTTTAAGTACTCTAGATTTTTTTTGCAGGCAACGATGTGCAGCTCGGACATATTTTGGTTTCTGCTTTTTGGCGTGGACCTGAAGACAGAATAATTCCGTTATCGCTTACGCCAAGCACTTCGTAAGCTGTATGGAAATAGATAAGACAAAAAGAATGCACATAAAAATAAAATAAAATCTGAAACAATCCCCGGCAGAGATGTCTTCCTTATATGAAGGGGACTATTAGCTCTATCACTACTACCTCTTGTGCACTTAAAATTACTTGCTTAGTGTGCACAAATTAGGTGATATTTTTGGAATAGAACTTCTCCAAAATCTCAGGAGGATATGCGTCAACCAAATATCTTGGTAACAGTAGCCGGATGGAAATAATGGTGTTGGTTTTGGAGACGAAATCAATAAGCCCGTAGTGCAAATATTCGCGCAAGTATGTCTGGTCGTGTACGTGTGCTCAAATATCTGTTAACGGACCATCGCCTCAACATTGCAGCAATTTCAGCGCAGGTTCCAACGATAGGGTGATTGTGTCAACCTGCTAATCACTCCCTACTGAGGTCACTATAGTAACGAACAACCTCATAAGCAATGATTAAGCAAAGGTGTTCATGGCAATTAGCATATTAAAAGGAAGGGATGTGCGATGATGCGGGTCTCAAAAAGGACACTGTGAATTAGTATATGCGCACGAACCGCTTAGCCACATTGCCCCTATGCTTCGCAATGTGACCAAGTGAGTCGACGAGCGGGTGAGCAAATATATTTTGCTTGTGTAGCGAGCGATAAGACGATTCCCTGTGATGATTAGGAACCCCACTGCAAGTGAAGTCAAACCGCCAAAAAGTTTGCCATAATTAACGAAGAATCAAGAAAAACGCGTTTGCCATAATTAACGAAGAATGAAGAAAAGAAAAGAAGAGGATTAAACCCAGCGTACCATGCAATTGACGATGTTGGTATCTGATCACGAGTGGATAGGGGCGAGGATGTAGTTAGCAAATATGAACCAAACCAAATATGATTACGCTCAGTTCCTTTAGCAGTCCAGAAAAAGGCGTCTAAAATAGCTTTTGTTGCAGCGGTGCCCCCAACGATGCAATTTCTTACGGGTAGTAGTAGGATGGCGGTTCTCAACGCGTCTGCGACTGTCCAGGTTGGAGAGCTGCTTATTTGAATTACATCAGTTGGATTGCGAGTGTTGGGCCACAACGGAATTGCTAGTGTTCTATCGCGTAACAATTTGCATCGTTTCAGCTAGGACACCAGTACTTCTTAGCGAGTACATCTGCGCTGTAAACGTATCAAATTTCTATCTAGCGTTACCAGTGAAAACGTATTTGTGTAGTTCGGACAACATCAAAAAAATATAATCTTGAGAGGGGGAGTGGGGATGGAGAAATGGAGAGTTGGTGGAACGGAGATGGACATTTTAGACTTCAAAAGTTTTGAGTTTACACTGATTTGTACTGAGTTCCTTATTAAAATGTGAGGTTTGAGTCTTTCATAGGAGAAGGTGTAGCTGAAGATCGATATTGTTTTCTTCATGGAACAAGTACATGGACAGGAAGTTCCGGTAACTGGATTCCTTAGATCCAGGTGTCCCCACACAGATGGTTTCTTCAGAGGCGGCGCCAGAATCTACACCCTACAAACCCTTCCAAGCGAGAGTAATTCTTCTTAGCATCACATTCTTTGAAAGAACTTAGCAAGAGCTGTTCTACTTGGTATGGTTTTCCAGTTCTTAATGATTAAGTAATCCTTCTACGTTTGGACATATACTTGACAATCTATGTATACATCCACTTGCATACACCATACATGTGGGCATGTGTGCTTCAAATATAAACGAACAAACAAACATAATTGCACAAACAAGCAAAGCCACTTATAGTCCACCAAGAACTGGACCTAATTTTGAGGCGAAGCGGTTACAGGGCGGCAAAATTGGCAGAAGAGCGCAATGACCGGCCAGCCGTTTTCGATCTACCGTTGCGAGTAATGAGAAATTAATCGGTGAGGATCGTTACGATAACCTCCCTAATCGTGTGACCATGCCACTTCTGTGCCAGGCGAGTTTGGTTACAATAATTCTGTCTCGAAGTACCATCTCTTAAACGGTGTTGGAGCTTTCACAAATGAATAACTGTGCATGTAAGTGGATGTGCAACGTCATAATGAAGGGGGAAATTGAAACAGAAGGTATGGAATAACCCAAGATCTAGGAGTTTCAATGTAGTTTTAGGATGAAACTTGTAAGAACTGGCCAAGTTAGAACTAACACAGATATGGAAATTAGATGGAGATACAGGACAACCAAGCGTCAATACCAAAATATTGAAAACAGCTGGCGAACGATACATGTACAGAGAAACTGTATTAGAAGGAACTTGTTCGTCCTTCAGTACGAATTTGCACGATGACTAAGAATGACGCCTAGGCATTGTTTGCATAGGAATGTTTGCCGTGCTGTGGCTGTTGTTAGCTCAGAAATTCCTTAGCCTTGCGGTCACCTGACAAGGATCTGCAGGCAGCTGTGGATGTCTGGAGGAAGTGCGTTTAGAGCCTTTGGGATGTGCACTAGTTGGCTTTTTTTAATTCACAATTTCTTTCAAGGAAAAGTAGTCACAATTTCCTAAGAGAAGTGGCTTAGTCATTCTGGTTTGTGAAGAGCTCCAAAGAATGCACAGGAACAAACGAAAAAAGGTCCGAGAAGTTTGGGCTTTCGAAGCGGAAAGGGGGAGCGGCTCATACAATGTGGTCGTGATGTTTTATCTCTCTTGTTATACCTCTAGCAAGCTCAGAAATTCTTGAAAATTCAGGTTGTTCACTCTTTCTGAATGTTCTGTTGGAGAAGCTGTGCGCAAAAAAATATCAATTTGCTTGCTTATTTTCTGTTAACGCAATGGGAAGATTTTAAGTTTAACTTTCTCTAGTATTATGAGCTTTATATGCAAAGTCCTTCTGGTTTTCTTGTCAAATCTAGTTCTTCATACGGAACTTTGAAGTCTTTTATAGTCGCGTCAAAACGACATGAATCACGAGATGTGCTTGCGGTGCATTTGCGTACGCACTCGAAACGGCGCGGTGGAGACAGTTGCAACCGAGTTGGGACCGTCGCAAACTGCAGCGATGGATGGTGCCAGCAAGGGTTTCACCAGGGCTCGTAGCCGCTACGTCCCACCGAAGCGCCTCGAGAAAAGCTGCGTACGCAATTGCGTACTGGCTTCATGTCGTTTTGACTCTACTATATGTAGCTGACGAGTAATAATGAATGGTGTACTGCCGTTTCATTACCTACCTTTTTCTTTGTTGGCTGGAATATGGAGGCGCTAATGAAGCTGGCCTAGCACAAGTCGCGAAACTGGATTAGCGGGAAAAATTGAGAATTCACGGTATAATTCTTCTTTTTGTTTTTTTTTCTTACTGCGTCTTAATGGTATAATAATAGCTTTAGTTGTTTAGACATTTTTACAAAAAAAAAAAAAGAAATCCATAAGAAAAAATATTCCATCACAGAGGACATCACCTTGTAGGAGTTTTTCCGTACTCTTACAGACAATGTTTCCCGTTTTCGCTTTCTGTTCCACTTCCGGAGAATGCCTAGAGATATGTCGTAACGAAATAAAAAAAGTCCAAGATGTTTGGGAGTCTTTCTCGTCCGCGGATGCGACTTGCAAAACTGACTTGGTGTTTTTTCACTGGTCGCTGAGAATAATGGAGAAACCGTTGAAATTTAGCGGGAAATCAGTGGGGTTGGGATGTTTTTACGCGCATACTCGGTGTTGAAGCTATCAATAAGTATTTCAGGTTCGTTAATAATGACCTGTCTTGAATTTCTTTTGGAAGGATTATTGTGTTCGTGTTTATTTTGATATATTGGACCCTGGTGCGTAACTGACAGCATGATACTATTGATTCACAAGTGATAGGCTTCGTCAAAAAAAAAACCTCTATAAATGAATATAAATGAGTATGTAAAAGAATATAATTGAATCAGGGAGCTTCATGTGACTTTGAAGTTTTCAGTGGTATCCGGCATTAAGGCTTTTCGCATAGATTTGTGATGGTACTGGCTATTTAAAGGGATTCTCATGCGGATCGCGCAGATATACCAGTGAGTGATGTGCAATTCACACGATCAGTAACGGTTGTGCATCGACTGGATGAAGCTCGGGCCTCAAAATGTGAGCAGCAACATACAACACTTCAAGGCTGATTTTAGTAAGGCTGTTTTGATAGGCACGTACATATTTCACTACATGACGACGATGATTGTTTGTAGGCAAAGAAAAGTGTTGTTGAAAGAAAAAAGTCTAGTTCGAGCAAGATTGCAGTTGTTCAATGAACTATACCGAAGGAAATAGTAGTCGAGAATGGTTTAAGTTCGAGAAATAGTTTAAGTGAACTCTTAAACAACAGCCAATAACCCGTCCCCAGTTCTCCAAGCAGCCAAAATCTTGTTTATGGTAGAAGCTTACAGGTAGCTCCTGACTAGGGTTCCTGGGGATGAAGAGGACTTCCAGTGTACAAGAATAGTTTAGAAGGAAAAACAAATGGTAATGAAACAGTTAGTCGAATGTAATGAATAAAATACCAAAATTGGAAGGATACTCAACAACGTATTTTTGAAGAAAACCCAGAATTCAGAACCCGAATCGCTCAAGTTAGTGACAGTCGCGTCGTAGAAGGCTGAGAGAAAGCAACGCTCAGAACAGGCCGATCATAATGCCGACCATCGTAAACGCCCCATCGACTCTTTATGGCCGTACGTAACGTGAGAGATGTCGGCCGTAACGAAGAAAAAGAAAAGAGCTCACGGAGAACCACGACGAAACACCACCGAAAAATGTGAGTGATGTTCACTGCTGACTCAGTCCGATGGAGTGAATGTAGACAAATGGTGGTTAGCAGAGTTAAGTGCATGTGAGTTTTACAACTTTAGTTTCGTACATCTTTCAAGTCATACGTCCAGTTTTCTTCCATACATTCCAATTCCGGTTATTAGTAAAATTCTGCATCTGTACATCTTTTTTCTTTAGTTGGGCATTTTTCTCAAGAACTGAAATTCACAAAAACAGAGGTGATTTGAGGAATCCAGACATGCTAATCCATACAACCGAGAATGAGCAGGTTCCCAGAATTTCTGACTTGGTACGTGAATTTCGCGTGAACAAACATAACAGTGAACGGTCGCTCTCGTGATAACCAAAGAAAAAAAGCAGGTATGAGGAAAGTCAACAATCACATTAGCTTCTGGATCATTTTGTCTCGGTAAAAAAAGCTGTGATTGGTATGTACGAGGTAATGACCTGTTTTTTGAACTAAATTAGAGTTTGGGAAACTTAAATGGCCAGCTTCATTGTACGTACTCGTGTGTTTTGTGTGCTGAGGGCGAAGTTGTGTCCATTTGTTTCGAGCTAAGAGTTATAAAAGGAATGCCACGCCCCCATAGTACTTGATTGGCAGTAAGTATGCTTACTATACTTACTAGTATAGTAAGCAGTAACTATACTCTATTTATGCATGTTAGGCTGCTTTTCTCAGACCCGCCCTCAACGGCCCTGATGCACCTTACATTGCCTTTGAAGGTGTTTTCCAAAGTGCCTTCAAGTGCGTAATAGAAAAGTTGTAATCTCCTAACTAACTTCAGGATCTTCGGGAAGGCATATCGTTGTAAATGTAGACTTTGCCCTAAGCGATGATATACTCGCGAGTGCCGACCTAAATAGTATGCTTTAGTGCTTAAATGCTTAATTAATAGCATGAATACACAACAGATAATGTTTTGAAAGACAAATATTCACATTGCATATTTTCCCATGTAACACAAGATCAAACCCATATAATGTAACCACAAATTACGAAGTTCGCCCTTATACATCTTTGACCTTTCTTATTTTTGCGCGGACTAAATCCACTCTGGTAGTTTCTTCGGCTGGTAGCTTACAAGCGGACGACTCGAGAGGACCAGAGGATAGAGGATAACAATGGTAGCCGTTTGATCGGTTGGCCAATATTTTGATTGCTTGTAGTTGATCGTCGGCTGATCCCATACACATGGTAATGCGACTGGACCCACCACGCAGGTTATTAAGGCTGTAAGGATCACGGCTGAGTCGGCTGATCGCCACATTGCAGTGCGACAGGACTGCTATTTAGGTTAACGTTGTGAGCATCACGACTAATGCTGCAACCGTTAGAACCGTTAGCTTCCAATGTTTTAGCAAGGCATTAACGTTATTACATCAGGTGCGCTCCAGTCTAAAAACCACTAGCTTTTGATCGGATCATAATGATCAGTTGTGATCAGTTGCTTCAAAGACAACCATGTTGAGCTCAATGTGACACCCTGTGGTTAGTTCAGCTTCGCGCTCACAGTTGTAGGAACCTGTAAGGCTAATTGGCAGGATCTCACCCAGTTACTATTTGTGACGTATTTACCAGGTGATGCGTTTCTCAACTGACTCATCGATTCTTCCGGACGTTGAAAGCGACGAGCGTTCTCGTAGCGATACCTTGTGGCAATTATGCAACTGAAGAACTGGGTTTGAGCTTGGGCTTTGTCGTTACATTGTACTGGTACGACAAATCTTGCGAAGGAAAGGTACGGAAGTTAGTTTTCTGGAAGCAACATACCGTTGATTTCTTGCTGTTATTGTCATTTTTTGTGGTATATCACTATAATGTTGACCTTCTCGAGGATTTCTGTTATATATGGTCTTACTGACAAAACTTCCTTCGATTTCTTCCCCACTAAAATTAATTCGAGCAATGTGGTCCGCACCGCACTCCTAATGATCTCATAGATTGGTCAAGATGTGGGTCAGTTTTTGGCACTGTATAACTGAGGAACTGGCAATAGTCACTCATTCATATACGTGATACACACGGGCCTTAGTCTTTCTCGTGAAGAATTTTAGTAACTTGGATCAAGTGAATTTCGGAGGTTTTTGGTGACCCTTATGAATTAAGCGTTGCGCTAGAGTGGTTGATTTGTGTGCAAGTTTTGGAGATAGGACTAATAAATAAGAATTCATCTTTGCACTTGCTTAGCACTTGTTTTACTCATTGCATATGAGGCTCGCTGAGTGCTGCACGTACCTGTGTTGATGTGTTTTCTCAGTATGTGAGCACAATAGTTAGTCAAGATTAGGCATACTGCAGTTAGACCACCATATACATATATGTGGAGCAGGAACGAATGCATGAGGGCTACTACTATGATTCTGTCGTATACCAGTCATAGGCATTTGTTCCGCTTGTTTAGCTTTAGTAGTATGCCAAAGTTTGTACATAGACCGTGTTAACATAATCAGAATTATAGCAAAAGTATGAACCAGCAGAGCTGCGGTGGCGACTGCTTCTGCAAGCCAAGAGTGAAGGTTGCCTAGGACGACTTTCGAGAGAAATTAGAGATGATCGCAAAAGCCTGGTTGATTGCGTGCTGTCCCCAGTTTCTCTATGCTGTGGTTGCGTAGCATTGTAAGTCCAATCTCTACTTGATGGGAAGATATCGGTAATGTGCATGTTAGGCTCTTTGTGTCCTCATTAAAGATTTGACACAGGGATTCGAAACATAGCTGGAAGGAACCGTTCGGAGGTGACATGTTGATCTTTCGTTTCACACAGGCTACGTTGGGGCTTTGTTCAGCCAATGTTGGAGATATCATTGACAACATAGGAATAATAGTTACTCCAAGAGATGTTTGCGGATCTGTGTTGGGAGCGCCCTCCCGTCCTAGTTCGTAATTGTTGATAATCATATACGCTTGCGTTTTTGAACTCTGAAGTACTTCGGATTTCCAGCGGAAAAACCAGACACTATGTTCAGAGGGCGATAAATTGTTTTCCGGTTAGGTAAAAGTACTTTGCCAGATCTAACCGAACCACTACCGCTGCGTGTGATTTCCGTGATTCTACCACGTGACAACATCCCTTGTGTATTAGTTCCTTTCCAATCAGAACATTTCACCAACTTCCGGGATTAATCCTGATAAATATGTATGTTGCTTCCTTTCTTGTCCTTTTGAAGTGAAGGTATGATTGGAGGAAGATCTTGGTATTTTCTACAGATAACGCAGCATCTCAGGATTTTCCCGAATAAATTAGAGGATCGCGGAATCCAGAAGCTTTACGATTGAAAGAGTGTGCCCTTCTCCACAATAACCATTTTCGATGTAAATATCTTGAAGTCATAGTCATTAATCTAGATAATTCCAACTCCTGTGGGATATAAATGGGAGACTTTGTGTCGTACGGAATTGGCACAGACGAGAGTAGTGTCGGATGATTTAGTTCTCGTCGCGAATAATCAGTTTATTATGAAATCGCTTTCATAGTGTCACTATTAATGCTTCAACCTTCATGACTAATTAGAATCTTCCACTTTGACCATGTAAGAAGCGGCGAGCATGTTATCAAAGCAGCAAGCATGTTATCGAATTTGTCAGCTTTCGATACCTCTACCGGTGAGAAACGATTTTGATTGGGTTATACGACCCAATTCTTGGTTGTTTTTCCGACCTTTGCTAGTACACGTAGCATTGCGTCCACTTTAGAGGAGCGATGTTAAGCAGGACTTTGGAGGAGATATGTTAAGCAAACTGTCAGTTCGTTTTTCATCCTGAACTAATCGAATAAAAGGACAAAGGGTAAACGCCAAACACCTAATCCTTTATCCTTTTATTCGATCAGTTCACCCTGAAAAACGAACTGACAGTTTGCTTGACATAACGCGCTCCTCCAAAGTGGACACAGTGCTGCGTGTACTAGCAAAGGTCGGAAAAACAATCAAGAATTGGGTCGTGTAACCCACTCAAAATCGTTTGCCACCGGTAAAGGTATCGAAAGCCGACAAATTCGATAACATTTTTGGAATCACCGCTTCTGACATAGTCAGAGCAAAAGCTCCCAATTAGTCATGAGCGAAGAAGCATTAATACTAACACTATGGAATCGAATTTCATAATAAAGTGGTAACTTCAATTTAGAATTACGAACATGTGTCTAGCCTAAATAATGACATGTGGGTGTTAGTGCGTGTATGTATGTATGTATTTATCAAGTATCCATGTATCTAGTCAGTCTTTTTATGCTCACATATTGGTTGAATACCAATTTATCGACCCCGGAAGGATGAAATGCTTGGTTGGCAGTAAGGCGGAATCGAACCTCCGAAGTTCCACTGTCTGATGCCACATTTCATTCGGTTAGTGTTCTCGTGATCCCAGATTTTCTGTGTTGTCTGATTGTATACTCTGGATGTATGTGCAGGTTGTGGTCGCGCTTGTTGCATCGCTTCTAATATCTTCTAACATCTCCTATACCGTGGTCAACTGTGTCAGGAATCTTCCTGTTTCTATTTTCATTTTGGTTACAGGTCCTCTCTGGCCACACGCACGATGGCTCCAAACCGCCCTAGTGGCAACCAAGCCTCTCATCCCTCCGGGCTGGATAAATTGATACCATACTTGTCTGAGAGAATAAAAACACCTGACTCGGTCATCGGCTGGCCCCAGCATTGTATAGGCCAACACGCGTTCAAAAACCTCAGCGATTACAAACGCCGGTAAAACATGTTGGCGCATCATAAATGGATTGATACTCCAGTGATTTTACTTATGCTCTCGTTTTTTCATCATTTTTTTTCATATTTTGCCCCATTCTCTTTTTGGAACCTTAAAGATATATATTCCAGCATGACTTCATGCTCACGCATATTTTTTGTCTCGTCAAGCGTGCTATTAATATGAACGTTCGGTCGTTCGCCTCACCTAGATAGCTTAGCGCCTCGCCGACTGTAACTGCAGCTCCTCCTCAGTTTTCTGAATTCCGAGAACCAAATTCTTTCTTTCCCATTCAATCGTTTATTTATTTTATTCGTATTTTTACAATTCTTATATTCGTTTCTAACTTCGTCATATAATCTTGGAAATATTTCTTCGATTCTTTAATTTGCCTTATGCTGCTTTGCAACGGTGCTAACTCTAAACGGCATTTCTGATAAGATTCCTCATCTATTACCGGATATCCATTCCGTCTAGTTTATTCCTTGTAACAACGTACTAATGTTTTCAGCGCTTTTGCACTAACCACCATTTTTGCAAAACGTTGGCGTTTTGCGAAAATGTTGTGGCGTTTCTTTTTTCAAACGTGCGGATGCGGCAAACTTCGCTTTGCCTACTTTAACATTGACAGAGGTCTGATCCTCTGTTCGTTGGCTGTAATCTGAGTCCCAGTTACGTAACTAAGGCAACGACCTTGACCGATTCAATTGCAAAAAATCTGAGGCAATTCATCATCTTTGATTTGACCTGATTAAGTTGCTCAGTGAGCTAGTCTCTTTCTCCAGGAGCCAAGGATATAACTCTTTAAGAGGAACTGTCGCTGTTGTTTTAGCACCAAAATGTGTTGAGTGTCCTGAGACTCTCGGGATCTTGGCCCGTATTCATCCAAAGAATACAGGTGGTCCAGATGTATATATTATTGCCGCTAATAGAAAACTACACGCTACCAAGGGGGAAGTTATTTTTATCAAGCGAAGAGTTCCAACAGAGACTGGGCTCAAATACTACTTGACTGGTAGTGAGGTCACGATAGGTGACCATCATCGGTGAGATAATAATTTGTAAATAACTTGTTTTGTGTTTTCGCAAATGCAAATATCCTTATTTGTTTGTCACAATATCCAATCACAGAAATGTTAAATTTGTCAGTTGTTTCCAAAGACAAGTATATATATATATATATATATATATATATATATATCAGAAGTTTAAGCATCTCTTTGCATCGCTTAGTCATCCCAAACAAATTACAAGAAGTTCCCGGAGTTACCTTTTGATATTTCATCGATTAGTTGTGGTGCATACGGAGATAGTCCAGCGTGAAATCCCCAGAAAGTTCGCGCAAGCATCCAGGAAATTAAAGGGAATACCACTCAGTGTTGAATCGTGGTGTTTTGCATAACATTGTTAAGTGTTCCGATTTGTAATTTGGAGTTGTGCCATGGAGTTTCGTATTTTCTGCTTCACTAAAACTGTACAGAGCTATCGTAAATGGGTGCTAATTCGTGGTGCTTTTTATCTCGGCCGAGTTTATACACCGATTTCAATGTATGGTGTTTCTTGAATTCGTGTCAAAACGATGCTAACTGCAGATGGGCGATGCGGTGTGACAATACTTGGATGAAAACTTTCACCCTTCTATTCCTCGGCGTTGGTCCTGTTCCTGTAGTGTAGTCCACTTTGTAGGTTAGTTCACACTATTTTACCGCTTTTTTAAAGAATGGAACAGGTTAGAGGCTCCGCTTCCTGCACGATCGATCGGAGGTTCGAATCCGCCGCAGTCCTCACCAATGCTTTCATCCCTCCGGGATAGATAAATTGGTACCAGACTTGTCTGGGAGGATAAAAACACTGACTTGACACATCCGCTAGCCACCGCAAGTCATTGTATAGGCCAGTTTTTTTCAAACGATTCTGAATTGAAGTGAGCGTGGTGGTGCATCCCAAGCGGATTGATTAACGCCAGACACTTCACACTTTATCCTTCACTGACAATGTCTTGGTTGAAGGTGGTTCAAGCCTAATGTAATACCGTTGTTTTTCACGAGCACTATGTACTACGTTGCGAGCATATATACAGTCGGATCAAGACGACATGAAGCTCGGTGCAGTTGCGTAAGCGGCCGCGCTCGAAGCGGTGCGGCAGAGCGTAGCGGTTAGGATGGAGGGAGACCCTTGCTAACACAACTCTTTACTGCAGTTCGCGATGTGCCCACCTGGATCCCTGCTTCACTGCGCTGCTCGCACAACTACGCCGAACTTCATGTCGCTTTGAGCCGCCTGTAACAATTCATTGGTTCCAATGGAATTTCTTTTATCACTTCTGCACTTAAATTTGTTTTGTTTTGAAGAAACTCCGGATGTTGCGGACAGACCCGGTTCCCTCAACAACTGTAACCTGATTCCACGTAAATAATAATAATAATTAGTATTCCTACTTATTCATCACAGATGTTGAACAAGCAGCACGTTTTTCATACCGTGCTTTGCTGCAACGCACGACCTCTTCTTTAGTTTGTAGGGGAGGTGAACAGAAATAAATTAGAGTATTTTTTTGCAAGGGCGCAAATACTACTGAGCAGATGTAGTGCTTCGGTCAAATAAAAGTGTTCTTTTGTAAGCAACAACATATAGAGAAATTTCCTATGCTAATATCTTAGCACGAGAAAGATAGTGGTAGGGATGTAGTTTACGAGTATGGTGGGACATACGCTAAATTCTCTCACTGATCCAGAACGAGCGCACAACTGCATCTGCTCCTACACACAGCGCAAAATTTTTGGTCTGTCCGTCAAACGCAAATCTCCACCGAAACCCAAATACCTAGTCTACCAAACCTTCAAACTTGTATGGTTGAACCGTTGCGGTGCTCAAAGACAGAATCTGACGTGAAGAGGGAATCCACAGGAAAATCTAGATGGAGATGTAGAATACGGGATCGAGAGGTGGTTCCGCTCACCTCTCCTTAATCGTCCTAGAAAACGGCGTGAGAACCGCTTTAGTTCCTATGAGAAACGTTAGAACGCTCCTCTATGTATACGTCCTGGTCCCTCCAGGAACCTATTCATTGGTTTTACTTGAATAGGCTGCCGAGGAGAACTCATTAGCTTTCGGCCACTGCGTAGCTGGATGTGGCGCGTTGCAGCTGAAATCGTCATGAAACACAGAGTCTTTCACACCGTTTTTATACTACGATTAGGGAGAAATGAGCGGAACAACCGCTGATCTAGCGATCTACGACCCCGTATAGAGTTTGTGCATCGGAAATCCATACCATGTCAGATTCGTGGGGAATCTGAGGTGGTGCAGATTTCAGGTGGAGTATTCGTATACGGGATGGGAGACTACGGAGAGGGAGGTGATTCCGTCCATTTCTTGCTGATTGCCGTAAAAAACGGCCTGGAAGATGCGGCGCCGCACAAGACTGGCGCGCTCCAATCGAACCTCTTGTACAAAATGGTGCGCCAAAACGAATGAAGCCGTATCTTCCGGGCCGTTTTTTACAGCAATTAGGAAGAAATGGACGGAATCACCCGCCTCTCCGTAGTCTCCCATCCCGTATACGAATACTCCACCTGAAATCTACACCATCTCAGATTCGTGGGGTGATGCTTTTAAATGCAGCGAATCACGAAACTGACGATTTTGCTGTTTCTACGATATGAATTAGGGTTCGCGAAGTAGATTACGATATGAACCCTCGAAAAACGGTGCGGGAAACTTCTGCGACACCCTTACAACGTACCACCCTTGTGCGCGCGCCCCCTTAGTTTCGTTTCTCACGCCGTTTTCCAAGATGGTTAAGGGGAACTGAGAGGGGCCACGCTTATACACGCAGTCTACACCCCAAACTCTAAATTTTCCCACAAGTTTCCCAGCTGTGTCGGTTTCGTGATACGCTGCCACACACCGCAAAGGTTAGATCTCGAGTTAGAGGGTTCCACTAAATTTGCGAGACAACATTCGAAAGATGGGACGGAACGGGAGATCATCTTTTAAAGTGCTTTAGAGCAGAGAGCAGTGATGGAGAACGAGGCAAGGCCAAGAACTCGTTGAATGTTGTTTCAGGCGATAATCGGATTTGTATGACAAAGAACTGGACGGGACGTGAACTGTAGGACTTATCGACGATACTGGTAATAGATTTACGTAGTTTTTGGACGTTATCTTTCAGAAGAAGTTGATTTCGGTTTTTTTTTTATTTCCACATGCACCATTTAAATTTGAGGAATGCGGCAAAATGGGTTTTGATTGCGGATATTGGTATACAAGGAATAGTGTTTTAGGCAATAAATATAATATAATACGATATGAATGATACATGCAACATAATAAACAAATACAATGTAAAAATACAAGTGATGTTAATCAATTAATATAATACATTATTATTACTTATTATTGCCGCATATATGGTGGAAGTGTCAGCTAAAGTTATTTTTTCATACACTAATCACAATTTCCATACATGCGGAGGAACTTTCGAACTTCCTTGAGTAATGTATGGATTTCTCAGCAATTTGATATTTAAATGTTTTGGAAACATGCGTTGCTTTTCACAACAGCATAGCCTTCCTCGGGTCGTGAATTGTAGAGCAGGCCGGTGCTATGTTTCAGGTAGCGTTAGAAGTTTTCAACTACTTTTACCCGTGTGTTTTCAAGGTAATTAATGAACTTTCGGCAAGTTTCATCTTCTACTGCGCTCTCGCAACTTTGTACAGTCCCAGTCAACAAATAATGCGAAGTACTGCAAACATTGTTTCAAATTCTAGAAGCAGAGACGAATCACTACCGCGCTCCTTCTTGCGACAGTTGTTAAGTTGTTTTCTCGACGGTGCCAATTACTGGCGAGGCGAACAGCAAGAGAACTGTAGCGTAAGCATCGTTCTTTTATTTATTGTGACTAAATATTTCTCATCGCGAATTCGGGTACTAGTAAACATACACTAAAATCATAAGGAGTAGCCGTTTTTCTATGATTTCGTCGGACCGACCAACAATCGACTAACAATTATGTTGCCTTTTTTGCATATCGAGATCAGAACTACGAAACTACAGGATTGGATCAAAGAACGAACCGAAATCCTCGAAATGTGCACGATTTAGAGACCAAACTCGAATATTTATCGGCTGAAGATAATAGGAAAGAGATTACCCCGGTTTCACCTGAAGAAACGTTTCTTGGGGCAGCAGCATGATGAGTTCCGATGAACTATAGTCAGCGCAAAACCACCAGAGTCATTGTGCAATAGCATGTTCGAAATGGCGCAGCTAGGGGTTGCAATCGGAACGGAACCCTTGATTGCTGCTGTTGGACTGCAGAGACGGGTGAAGGTCCATCTTGATCGCAGCCGCTGGCTACACCACCCATTTCCACTGTAGGCACTTATGCAATTGCGCTATGCTTCAGATCGTTTTGACCTGATTCTACACCCATCTGTGGTGTACAATCGTAGGATTCTGGCTGGCAAAAAATTAGAAATGAGTGGGATCTTACTTCGGTTTTAATTTTAGATTTTTGCGATCTTACAACTGAGAGACTGAGTGCGAAAAGAAATCGAGAGTAGCGGCTTTAGTCGGGGATTTCACTTCCTCGGACATTGGTCTTGTAGGGACAATGATATCAGGAAGTTACTTAGAATATCTATGCGCTATTAACTTGGGGACGATCTATCTTCTCATTTCAACAGCGGGTTAAGAAAAGCTTTCTAAAGGATAAAGGATAAAGTCACTGGCGCATCAATCCATTTGGGATGCGCCAGCGCGTTTTACTGGAATTCGTAATCGTTGAGGTTTTGGAACGCGTGTTGGCCTATACAATGACTTGCGGGGGCCAGCCGATGATCAAGTCAGTGTTTTATCCTCCCAGACAAGTCTGGTACCAATTTATTGACCCCGGAGGGATGAAAGGCTTGGTTTGCACTGGAGCGGTTTCGAACCCTCGACCGTGTGGCTGCAACGGACCTCTAACCGATTGCGCCACACCCGCCCTTCAACCTTTCTAAGTAAAGGGAGATTTGCTTAGCGAAATGAAAAGATTACATGAAGAAATAATTCGTAGACTAGGAAAAGCAAACAATTCCGTCCTATATGTAATCTACTCTCATGCCAGTACTGACGACTAAATCGCTCTCGAACTGATGGAACATCAGCTAAAGACGTACAAGAATATTAGGGGCACTCTTTTTTGCGTCTTGAGTTTGCCTACCGTTTCGATGCCTCCTGGAGGGTGATGAGGCGCTTGAGAGGATAAATCACTAATAAGTATGCTTTGAATTTTCCAGGCTCTGACGAAGGCGATAACGCCAAAACGTTAGCTATTGTTTAATGAAGGCGATCAATAACAATCTTGGCTACAACTCAAGAAAATCAATTAAAAACTACGTGTTCCATTCGCCATTAATCAATTCAAATGATAGTAAGTCAGATGCGTTCTTGTCCTTTTTCATTCCTTATTATCGCTGTTTCCTCACTCATCTGATCTTTCTACCCTTCTGAACGATGCTACGACATTTGTCCTCTGAGTTTTTTTTGCAAAATGACCTCGCTTACAACGCTGCAGCGAGCTCTGCATGCAATACACCTGTCCCACAAACTCACTTTATTCACCTAGAAGTTCTCCCGACAGCCGACCTTCGTTTCTTTTCAATGGAAGTAACTACTGGCGCAGAATATCATTCGAGAATAATGCTGTGCTTAGCTGACGAATTCATCAGCAGTCCCTTTTCTTGTTTTCTCTCTGAATCTTTTAAGAAGTTGCTGCTGTCTTAGTTTATGCTCTTGATATCCACAAAAATTATCCATGTACATAGCATTCGACACACGTAGTTTAAGACTAATATCGGAGTGATTGGAAAGGTGGACAAAGTCGGAAATTTCACGTATTAATTAATTTCCAATATTTCGCTTGAAATTCAAAAGCCCGAGAATTTCTAGGAATTAGAGAAATGAAAAGAATCTTCAAAGAAATCCCAGAAGCAAGATCTATGGCTATAAATAACAAACTGAAAATTGATTGAGTTCTGTTCTCTTTACCGTTTACGTTTTGTTCGTTTGCCCATTATAGCGACAAACGCGCCGAGCGGTCGCATCGCTGAAAAATCAAGGCGAGATCAGTCGCTCGTCTTTGATTTCTCAGCCATTTCGATCTCGCCCACGAACACCGTAGTTGTCATCTTTTCATTCGTATCGTCAGGTTTTAGGGATGACCTTCTTTCACCATTCATCAGTCTTTTTGCCTTCCTATCGGTTCATCTAGAGCAATCGATTGATTAGGTGTAGTATATGTACATGAAGATTACAGTATTATTGGTACTCCTTCCCGGTACATTCTGAAGGTATTTTGTGTGTCGACTTCACATTAAGCCGTTTACGTGACTCATGGTTTTTTTTGCTTGTTTTTGTTTTTTTTTTTTCGAAGAGGGTGTGTGAAAGAGGAGTTGCGAAAGAGAGTGGTTCCTGTCAAAAAAAAAACTGTAATTCCACCCACATTAGCAGCAGAAGATAAAATAGTCAGACGTTTGGGAGAAGAAATTTGAAGGAAAACGGAGAGATAATCTGAAATAATCCAGATTCTCGAGAGTTTCTCGTTCCTGCTAAAAAAAAAAAAAAATAGTAGCTCACGTTTATGACATCATCAGAACGAGTCTTTCAGGGGAATTGGGAATGTATTGGCGTGTATTAGATCGGGGAATCTCACTTCTGCTAGGAACTCTGAAGCTCTGATGTAGTATTTGATCTGATTTCCTATGAATGGACCGGAGACGAATGCAGCAGAGAGATACCATTGTCCTCAGTACGAAACTCGCACCTCCAGTCGAGAAGCCGCTCTGTTCACGACTTTTTCTACAAAGAAAACCAGTTTGTTTTCAAACCGCACTCTTACGAGTCAAAAGACGGCGGGAAGCAAAATTTCCGAAATAAGGCATAAGATTTTCCCGAGCTGAATGTTGGTGAACAGAAACGTCACGTTATCAACTTCGCAGACATCGAAGTCCGCAGTAGACATGTCAGCCCAAGGCCATTTAATGCGCAATGAAAACACTGCGTGTGTCGTAAACCGCACTCGAGAAATGGAAGAATGTCAAAACTAACAAAGTGCTCTTGTTTTACAAAGAAAACTATGAGTTGGCAGGTTCCTTTGAGAGTACTTATGTCCTGAACTTGATGCTCAACCGCCACAGGTTCCGAGCATAGAACAAAACTTTTTGCGCATCGTTACATACGAACGATAGTGCCGGCGAAGAAAAATCAAGAAAAAAGCGAGTGACTGCAGAACGAGATGAAGTTCTAGATAACATTGCAAATCAGGAAGTTGAAGATGTGCCTTGAGAAATTCGTCATTTCTGCCATGCCTTCCGCTGCCCTCTAATTTCTTGAAAGATATGATATTACTTGTATTCTTTTTTTATTTAATAAGCAAGAAAATTTGAGGAAATGTGATGAATACATTCTTGTCTCCTCGTTTTGATCTTGATCAGTTTTAGGGAATGAAACAAATATAACGTCTATAAGGCTCAAATATGTACCTAATCATAGACTACACCTACATATCTGTCCAACCTCTAAGAGTAGTAGGTTTTCTTCCAATTTTTCTGAGGAGAGCAGAATGCTCCGATATGTACACATGCACTCGCAGTTCAGTGTTCCTCGCCATGAACGCGGTGATGGCCTTCGCTCAATGCAACTTGCGATGTTGGTTTAGAGGAAAACCCATAAAGAGTCTATTTTGTCATTTTCCACGCTTGTCGTTTAATTTACACCTTAATAGTATTAAAAAGACATGACCTAATTCCTAACCCTATTCCAAGCAGAGAGAAAAGTAAGTGATGCAAGCTTGATCAGCGACTTCTGACAGAATGATGAGAATTTTGTCGCGATTTTTAGCTAACTAGCTTGAACTTTTAGTTGATAGCGCCCTGCTCTCAGCACATTTGTACGTCATTTTTGGTCGTCTTTAAATTTTTCTTCTAGATTTTATTTGCATCGCCGTAATTCCTCGAATCTGGCGCCAATCATGCTGACCTTTCGAGTAACTGTTTACAGCTGACGTCCCGTAAAGGGCAGTGCTCAAGTGGCTGTATTTGTTGCAGTGCTTGATTTTAGCCTCTGAACTCTGTTTCGTCGCTATTTTTTTAGTTCAGGTTTTGTTACTGGCTCCTCATTTACTCTTCTGATTGATAGCGCTCGACCTAATTTTTTTCTCTTTGGTGATGTGTTTATCTTCAGTTTGGTGGGATCAATAACACAGAATTGAAAAATTTCCGTGTGTCACTTCGAGTCTCATTACCTGAATCGCGGAATTCACATGAATTAATGATATAATTAATGATGTAGTAGTTTTTCACTCTCATGTTCTAATAGCAGAAAAATGGTAATTGTAATTACGACAGATATGATATCAATACTAGAAATCTACATAAATCAAAGATCATATGACATTATATGTTTTAAAATCTCAAATTCTGCGTATTTTATTCAATGTTCCGTGATATCCTTGAAGGCATCACCCCACGAATCTGAGGTGGTACTAATTTCAGGTGGAGTATTCGTATACGGCATAGTAGATTATGGAGAGACGGGTGATTCCGTCTATTTCTTCCTTATTGCCGTAAAAAATGGCCCGGAGGATGCGGCGCGTGCACGAGGCTGGCGCGCTCCAATCGAACTCGTTGTGGAAAATAGCGCGCCGGAACGCTCGAAGCCGTATCTTCCGGACCGTTTTTTACGGCGATTAGGAAGAAATGGATGTGATCGCTGTTCTCCCTATAATCTCCCGTATAGGTATAACCCACCTGAAACCCGCACCACCACAGATTCGTGAGGTGATGCCTTTAAGGTCGGTTCATCATGTCATCATGGTCTATAATTCAAGGTAGAAACCACAATATATCCGGGTCCTCCAGAAGGTCATGGAAGATATCGACCTTGGAGATCGGCGAGGACTAATCGATCTCATTTATGGGGTGAGTTAACCTCTCATTTAATCAAACCCTGAGTACCTCATTCGAGGACGAGATCTCTGTTCGAAGTAGAAATTAAACTGCATTCTTTGAAATCTAGAAAAGTACTTGTCTTAAAGAAATCCACATCATTTCCCTTGCTCTCACTAAGGTTAGCCGAAATATGCTAGTGAAGAAAATTGTGAAATTTTATTGTATACAACGGTATTTACCGGATATGTTTATTGTTCCTTCTTATTATTAGCAGCGTAGCACAGATACACAACTCTTCGCAGATGACGTGGGTAACGTAAATGACGCAAGCAGATCACTAACGACCACTCGTAGCGTCGGCTGTCATTGATTTTAGAACATGGCTTTCTGGCCTGTAAAATTTCTCAGAAATCTCTCATGGTGGATTCGGAATGCGAATCTTCCGAGGGTTTTGATAGGATCATTTCAGAAAGGATGAATCAATGAACAGAAGGCTGTAGTTACAGTTCTTCCACTTTCATTTATCGAAATTCTAGCGTTTTCTTTCTTCTAAACCTAAAGGATCATCTTCTCTTTCGTCTTTATGGACATTTTCGATATTTTGGTCGTCATTTGCGGCTTTTGATGCTTGCCGTCTTTTGACCTCTTTTGTCCAACTGCTGCGATAGCGCATTACCTCTCTTTCAATTACTATTCGTCTTTCTCTTTTTCTCTCTCCCTGATATTCGGATGTTCCTGAAATAGAGCAAAATCTGAAGCAGAAGCCACAACTTGTTCCCTGCCATTTTTATTATGGATGTTTTGTTATATATTTTTTTAAATTAGATCCATATTCGCTTCACTGCCCGATGTAGGCTCTTAGAGCTTCCTCTTGATTCTCCCCACACCATGTCCCCTCCCCTATACAAAGTATTATCATAGAGTGGGACAGTAGATTGGATAAGAAGGCAACATTCGACTATTTTCGAGCATAAAATATGGAATGGAAGAATAAAGGATAATCGCATAAAAATTTCCAGGGCAAAGTTTTCAATAAATGTAGGGAACCAGCGCCTTTGTTTAAGGTCATAAACGGAACTGTCCTGATTCAATCTCTTTCTATTAACGAGTTAATCTGAAGTTGAGCACCGTTTCTTTATATGGTCAACGGAAAAGCCCATCAATGAGCCTATTCTTCTTTTTTTTTGAGTCTATGAGTATTTAGCAACCTCAGAAACAAATCAACGACACTCCTTCTGCATCGAGCAACACGCTGACACCGCTAACCGAAAACAAGAACAATAAGAAGAAAGAGCGAGTAGGTTGCTCAACACCATTTTTCTCCTCAGACGTAGTGAATAGTGTGAAATGTAGTACATTCCCCAACACTTATGTTGGCTCGGAGGCTCGCGACAGCCGTCATACTGGGACAGAACTGAGTGCTCGAAGAGGCATGGACGCACGCGTCGCGACTGCCCCGATAGACATAAGCGTGGAGAAGCGTTTAGAAATCGCGAAATGTACCATCATCATCGAACTCACATTTTCATTTCAACATTTCAGTCAAATGTTGTCTGTTCCTTCTCGACGGCTGTCATGCTTTTTCTCCTTGCTGCAGCAGCAGTGTTTCTGTGTGGATTTATCGCTTACTGGTTTACACGGCAAGAATTTGAAATGAAAATGGCAGAATTAAACTATGCGCCACAACAAAGGAGAAATATGTAAGTTACTCTGTACTCTTTATGGAGTACTTCCATAGTTGCTATTGCCATTCAAAATCGGAAATAACCTCGAACTGACTACCATTTCTTGGTAGGACTCTTTCTTGGGTAAAAATAAGAAGAGTTATTGCTTTCTTCATCTCACATGACTGTTCCAAAAATTTTGTTACCTTTGCTCTCAACGCTTTTAGAGGTGATCACTATGTTGAGTAGCTCTCTTGAGTCCCTACTTTTGAAAACTAATGAATGAGGCTCAAAGAGGTTCTGTTGTTTACTCTTCCTTCTGAATGTTTTTATTTCAAAGGTCGCAAATGTCGGAAGAAGTCATGTACGAAGAGGAACCGCCTCCGCATGGTCCTACAGCTGAAGAGCTTCGATTGCCGCGAAATGTGGAGCCGATATGGTTGGATCTAGTAAAAGATGCACTAACGGCGGTAGAATCCGGTCAAAACGACCTGAAGTCTGCTGCCGTTGCGTAAGTGTCTGTGCTCGAAGCGGCGCGGTAAATGTCGAGGCGGGACCTTCAATAGCTACCGCCGGACTACAGAGATGAAGGAAGCGTCCCACCTCGATCGCAGCCACTTGCAATCGCATTGGGCTTCATTTCGCTCTGACTATATATCTGGATGCAGGACTTCGGAAAAGACAGTTAACGTTTTTCTTGGGGTGGGGTTGCTGAGATGGTATTTCGTCTGATGTTTTGAGAAAGCAAGGCGTTGATGCGCATTAGATTGTTTGATTTTTTGTAGCATGCGTAACACATGTCTAACGATACTGGTCACAGTAGTTTACTTCGAGAAGACACAATTTCACCCTTTCGCTTCTTTTCTCGCCATGGAAGTGGTAAATAGGCCACTGTCCGGTGAATGATTCCTACATTTGCTGTTCAGGTACAACTTAACCTTGAGAACATACATACCTGGAGTGTCTGCAGTTGAGAATGAGAAAAATCTCACAACCGATGGGAACATCATGATAAAATTGAAAGTGCTGAGCACAACAGAAGAGGTATCGAAAGCCACTACGAGCTCACTTTTCACAGCAGTTGTCCAAACGAAATGTTTCTAGATCGTTTTGAACGCAAAAGACCTTTCGTTCCCATCGGATCCCTCAAAAGTGAGAATTCTTAAGGAAGACGTCAAAATAGTAAGTATCGCCTTTTTTTTCGTCCAGCATATCTTGACTATTAAGAATTTTTTAAAATACCTGGCGTGACAAGACAACATGCTTTTGATTTATGTACTTCCATTTTTTGATGGATAGCCTTCGGAAGTGAACAGCTCGTCGAGTCGTTAATGACTGAAATATCTTTTATAGTCATAACGACATGAAGCACGGTGCAGCTGCGTAAGCGGTTGCGGTCGAAGAGGAGCGGTGGAGCTTAGCGGTTAGAATCGAGTAGGGACCCCTGCTAGTACCACCCGTTGCCTGCAGTTCGCGATGGTCCCTCCTCGACTCCAACCGCTATCTCCACTACGCCGCTTCGAGCGCAACCGCTTACGCAACTGCTCCGTGCTTCATGTTGTTTTGACTCTACTACTGTGCCTACTATAAATTACATGTAATGTTTTATTTCAGGTCAAGCGAGCACCTATAAATGAAACGTTGGTAGGTAACTTATTCGTACTTATTTATTTGTTATGCTTGTTTTTAAATGTAGTTATCGATCGGATGGTTGCAAAGGTACTGTAAGGTTATATTCTTGCACGATTTCAGGGACTTTTAACGCGATTGAACGTTTCCTTTTTGTTTTTCTGTGCATACCTTGCTGTCTTTTTCTTTCGTCTTCACGTCTTCTCCTTTCTTATAATGACCGATTTCATGCGGATGTAGTTCGCTAAACTTGAGCGACATGTTTTTCACTGCGCAGTTGTTCAACATTGACGTTAATTCAAATTAAGAACGCTGTAGATGTAGTGCACTTTTCGGATTGTGAATGTAATTATGTGTAGAATTCGCGAAATTTTTCGATTTGGGTGCGAGCTGTTTCTCGGAGTTTTCTATAGAGTCGAATGAGGAACACCGTATCTATTCCTACAGCCGGGTCAAGACGATCTGAAGCCGAATGCAGCGCAGCCGCTTACGCAACTGCACCGAGCTTCAGGCCATTTTGACTCCACTACACACCGTATGTTCTCTACGTTCTTTGCACTGCCCAGTCGGAAGCAACCGTACCGCACAAGTTTTTAAGATAGCATGCATCAATTATTAATTAACAATTTTCATCCTTGTTCTATTATTTTTGATACTGGCAATTGAACTGTTTGTTAAGGAGGGCCTGAACGAAGAAGAAATGTTGAATGTAACGAATATGACACCAGCGCCAGTAAAAAAATCACCACTACAACTGCATGGCTCAAAAGTGGAACGATTACTGTACAATGACACTTTGCAAAAGCTTATCCTTACCCTAGATAAAGCGGTGCAAAGTGGAGAGGAGGTGATCGTTCAGGTGAGTGCAAGCGCAACAAAACATGTGACATAACGTTTTTCCGCCTTTTTCTATTTACTTTAACATTCATCGCATTTCAGTTGCCATTCAAAGGTCGCATAACTGAGAACACCGGCGGCGTTCGGCATTCGTGGTACAGGACAAAAACGGGCAATAAGAAGTGAGCCGAAGATGAGAATCAATAGCGTTCAATGACAGAACTTAAGAAATCCATAGATTCTGCTCAGAAAACGGGAGATTCCTTCTTGCAGAATCATAAGCTACACAAGCGTTCGTCCAGGCTACACACGCAGTATTTATCCTTGCTTGGATGAACCACAGTTTAAGGCGCCACTCTCTTTAGCAATCATTCATCCGAGAGGAACAACAGCTACGTCTAATGCTATGGAACTTCACGATTCATCGGAAACGTAAGAATCATGTTTTGTTCGGTTCTGGAAAATTCGCTCGGACATTTCTCTCCTTTTTCTTGCTCTAGGTCAGAACCGCTATGGGACAAAACGACTTTTGACGCTACATCTGCTCTTCCCACTCAGCTCATAGGTTTCACTGTGTCAGATTTCGAAAGTAACGAAGCGGCCACGAAAACGGGATTGAAAGTACGTGTTGGGATTTGCTTAGTCACATACATGGAAAGCTCCAGTATTGTTTTTCACAATAATCTGTGGTAACTGTGGAGAGTAACTGCTGAATGGACAGAAAAGAAGGAAAAATAATTAAGTGTAACCGAAATTTCCTTCTTCAACATAATATATATTTTCTGGGAAATTCGTACGTTCTCCAATAACAAGGGATTTGTTGTGGACGTGAATAGAAAAATAAACCGAGCGATAGAGAAAGAGGGAAAGAACGCGGAATAAATGGTTTTTACGAATGTAATTTCTAGCAGTTTTGAACAAAAGCAGTTTGGAGGAAATAACATAAGAAGAAAAAGGATGAATTTGTGTTAGTTTGAAAACATGGCTATAGCTACAGCTACAACTAACATATCCGGTGATGTCGTCGGACTTTTTTTCCGCCGCATGGACCAATTTCCGATAATGTTGAGCGACAGCAGTCACGAATGAAAAGTGTAGCGATTATTTCTTGCAAAAATATGTTGTAAGGATTTATCAAGAGTTCAGCCTGTTTTGTAAACTTCTGTTCTTCGGGACATTGTCCAAGGGTGGGAGGAGCGCAAAAAAAGGACGCGTGGGTGGCGGATATATAAGCAAAAAACTGCCCAGTCCTTATTGTGTCAAAATAAGTACAAATAATTCTTCAAAAAAACAACAACATAGCATTCTAAAAGTGTTAAGATTATTGCAAATATTTATCTTAGTACTGAAATAACTTTTTTGATTCACAAATGAAAAGTTTGGCAATTATTTCTCTATTCTTAGAGAAAAAAAATATATGCTAAATATACTTGAAGTTATGCAGCATTTTTTTAGGTACGTGTCTTCTCTCGCCGTGAAGCAAAAAATTCCACGACATATGCCCTGGATACGGCTGTGAAGGTGCTAGATCTTCTCCAGGAGTACTTCAACACGCCACTTAGCAACAATAAACTAGGTTTCCACTTAACCTAGTTGATCTCACAATTTCGTTCCAAGTTTTCGATAGAAAAGTCGCTGATCGTCCTCCTACGTAAATTCGCAAGCATTAGATTTATTGTAGTCAAGAAATTTTCACAAAGTCCACTTCTAATTGAGATCTCTTCGCCGTCCCTACCGTAATCGACTCATCCACTGGAGCTCATGGGATCATATTCTTACCTGAAGAAAACATGCTGCTTCGATCCAATGATGTAACCGAACAGAAGGTAAAAGTAGCGGAAGCTGTATCTCAGGAAATGACCCGACAGGTTAGCGTTAATTCATTAGGGGTTGGTAAATTGTGAAAAAATATGGCATTTAGTGGTTTGGCGACCTCGTTGTAAATTCTGATTGGAATACTCTATGGTTGAACGAAGGTTTCGCGAACTACATGAAGTATTTCGTTCTGGAGAAGATTTTCGAAGGAGATTTGGATGGGGTATGGAATAAATCAATTTTTTCTGAGATAGATCTAAACTATTAACAGTGAAAAGCTAACAGCTATTGAAAACTAACTTTGATTTGAACGAACGGCGCACCCATACGAGCATTAAGTTCGTTGTAGCAGTTATTTCATGCAGCAGAGGCAGCCAAACTATGAGGTTTTCCTAAATTCTCTTCCAGCACAACTATCAAACAAGCGAATCCTTTGAACCAGCTCTCATAGATGACTCTCGGTCTTCCTCCCATCCGGTAACACTAAACACAGAGACTCCAGAAAAGGCACAAGAGTTCCTTGACCAAGTGACTGCCGAAAAGGTTACTTACTGGTGCCATGGCAGCAGTTCTACTTATTTTTCTTCAGTTTACTCGAGGAAGTCACTTTTTTTTTGCAGAGCGGAGCTTTACTGCGTATGATTAAGGAGGTTGTTGGCGAAGAGGTGTTCCGCAAAGGAATTCAGGTGAGAAAATATGAAAATATGGTTATGATTTTCATATTCGGTCCCTTTATGTTCTATTTCAATGGAATAACTCACATATAATGTGGGAAATCAATTGTTGTATTTATCGGAAAGAAAAACCAGGACTAAAATGAAAGTGACGGAAAAGCATTCTAGGATTTCTTCATGGCACACGCTAGAGGAAGTGCGAACTATACGGATTTTTGGCATTCGCTCGATAATGCCGTAGCTGCTAAAGTCAGTTCAGAAACATTCCTAACTGCCGAGTCATCTACTCTTGAAAACTTTCGTTAAAATTCTTTCTTTTTAGCTCAAGGCTTGGGATGGGAGTAGGTTGAAGATGGCGGATTTTGGGGAAAAGTGGATCTTGCAGGTAAAATGAAATTTTGGACCTTCCAGATAAAATTGAAAGCAAAATAGTTTGTTATGTCATTTTTTTTGTAAAATTCTAAGAAAATATTTTTCCCATATTATTACTAAAAAAGTTTTTTGTTTGTTTGCAATTGTTAGAGATTTTAAGTGGCGACGTGAGCTCGATGTATAATCACCGCTTCATGCTGATCATACTTTTCCGGTTGAAGAAATTGTTTGTTTCACTTTTTCTTGTACCCTCGGTGGAGGGAGAGAATTCCTATATGTTCTCAGATTTTTCTTGCTTATCGATTTTTCTTTACTCTGATGAGATGTACCAACTTTCACCGACGTCAGGTTTAGATGGGATATCCTGTCGTAGAGGTGTATCGTCTCGACGCACGTACCATTGAATTGACTCAGCGAAGATTTAAGGTGAGCAGGCCAACACTTCGATTGCACTCTTTTCCCATTACTTTTCCTCGAGCTGGAATATGAGACCTTGGATTAAATTCTAATAAATTTAAATCTTCTACCGAATCTTTTTGGATGTTAGAAAGTACTGAATCCAGTTAATTTTTGTGCAACTTCTATAACAAACAATCTTCGTACAAATGAAGTCCCAGAAATTTTCTTAGTTACCTCTCAATGAGATTTCGGGTTGAGAATATTACGTTTCAAGTTCTTGCTATTGTCATTTACCTTCCTCACTATATCTGACAATGGATGTAATCTTCATTAGTCACAGGCGTTTTATATTTTCAGTTAGACCATCTAACACCCGAACGAGCTGAATACCGTAATGCCCAGTACTGGTACAAGTGGGATATTCCAATATTCTATGATGTGAATGGCAAGAAGATGGATATGGTATGGCTCCACGAAGGTGCATCTTTCTCTTGTTCAAAACCTGGGAACTACGGACACTTGACGGTTTCATTGGTCAACAAGTCATGCCAGACCACATTATTTCAGCTGTCCGATTACCAATCAACATATCTGACACCTTCCTAATTAATCCGGAATCTCTGGGTTATTACCGTGTGAATTATGATGAACAGATGTGGACAGCTATTGCAGATCAACTAAAGAAAAATCATAAGGTACAGTTATAACTGTAACGTTAGCAATCAGGTTAGTGACAAAAATAATAAGGTCAATAGTAAAGTTGTCTCCACTTGACTACCTAGTTCGTTAAGCAAGGCAGAAGGAATAAAAACAACGACTCACATACGTGGAAATATAATTTTTTAAATATATAGTAGACAATAAACACATATATATTTATTATGTATTAATTGGTAAACCCTTGTTACACAAAAAATATCTCGAATTTTTCTCGAATTCGTGGACCAGTGGCATTTTCTCACTCATCTTTGCTGTACTACATAACTTAACAAAAAATGTAGAACATATTTAGTCAGCCAACAGAAAAAAGTATTGTTCAATTCTTGGTTTAGTAGAACTACAATTATCACCTTATGCACGGATTTGCTCAAGAGTAAAGAAATTTCATCGATAATTTGAATTCTCCAGAGTTATCCATCGTCTGCTCGTGCAAGAATTCTCTCAGATGCGTTAGCGCTGGCGGAATCCAAGCTGTTGCCGTATGAAGTAACGTTTCACATTTTGTAACCTACATTCGTTCGTAGTATATTTTCACTAATAGCAAATATTTGAAGAAATCATTGATGCGAAATATCAGCGAATCTTTTTTTTCAGCTCGCTTTTGAAGTCATTTCATATCTACCCAACGAGAAAGATTACCTACCATGGATAAGTGTGCTGAGAGGACTTGGAAATTTGTACGGAAGACTTTCGAAAACTGAACTCGAAGAAGAAGCAAAGGTCTGCAACTGCTATAAAGATATTTCGAAGACATTTTACTTTTACTTCTCTTTCAAATGTCGCGCCTACACCTTCAACAATCTTTTTTCTTTTGTCTTCCCTCTTTTTCTTCTTTTTCCCCTCCCTTCCTCCCTCAAATTTTACCTCTACAGGAAACAGTCTAATTATCTACATAAAGATATGGTCGTATTTTAAAACCGGGGATTTTTGCATTTTTCAGAAATTTGTCTCCGAAAAACTTGCTGAATTCTTCAAGTCATTGGACCTTGACGACTTAAACGCTTCTGATAACAGCAAGGTTTTAGAGAGGTTTGGTGTGGACATTTGCTGCAACTGTTCCGTTTTCTTTCATGTATTTTCTTCCAGTCAAGTGAGAAAACGAATAGCGGTGTTGTACTGTGATCTATTACCAGAAGAATGCAGAAAAAAGCTGGTCAGTCAGTTCGAATCCAATTTCATGGTGCCATGTGAAAGCTACAATATCGCCAGTGATTGCTCCAAGTGAGTTATCTGCTTGGTTCCAACTTAACCGTTTAAAAGGAGTAACTCACGAATCTAACACAGTGAGGGAAACCGGTAAAGCGGTTCCCACGCCGTTTTTTAGGACAGCTAGGAAGGGGTGAACGAAACCACCCCTGATCCCGCGTTGTACAGTCCCATCTCTAGCTTTCACCGCGGATTCCCTCACCACATCAGATTCGTGGTGTGAAGCCTTTGAAGAAACTATTTTATAACTCCCATGAGTTCCTGCTTTGTGTGGACGCGATGTATGCGCATTAAGAGGGAATTTCAGTTCGTCTTTAAAAGAGAGTCCGTATCAAGCAGGTGCTGAGAAGTGATCACTACTCTTTCAGAATTCAAACAAAAATGAAAGAATTTTATTCGGGAATCAAATAAAGTGAACCTGCTGAAGCAAATTTCGGAAATTATTTGCACCCGAGAAGATCACTGTCCTAACACAAGTGTTCAATCACGGAGAATTTTTTAGATTTAAAAAAAGTCTACTCCTATAAAAGGAGGGACTCTGATTTTATTCCTCCTTATCAACCAATACTCCTTATTGTCTAAAATGTAGAATCAATAAAAAATTAGAATTTTCTCAGAGTTTCTCCATCCATTCGTCCATGGGTATATTGCGTCGGCTTAGCTAACGGAGGAGAGAAAGAATTTGAAAAAATTAGCAAGCTTTTCACTTTGGAAGTGGACGCTGCAGAAAAACGGCAGCTACTTGCTGCACTTTCGTGCAGCAGAGATCCTCGCAAATTGCGGAAGTAAGTGTTTTCCCTTTGTGAATTTCTCAGGTCAAATATATATATATATATATATATATTACTAGATTACTCCACGTGAATATGCTTTCGGAAGCGAGCCCAATTCCCGAGCAGGATGTTCAGAATCTTGTCGAAAGCATGAACAATCAAGATGTAGGAGCAGAAATTGTCAGCGATTTTATGCTTGACAACTGGAAAGAGTTCATGGAGAGGTAGGTTTTGACTTTATTTTCTTTTCCTTCTGTATTTTCTTTGATGCTTGTATATCCAACAGCTCGCTCCACCTCTCCACTTTGAGATGAACTCTAGTTCAACATTAACAAATTAAAATTTGGAATTATTTAGTTGGTTTTGTTATTTCGGGGATTTAAAAGCTGCGCGACCACACTTTTAGACGACCACACGTCTTAGACGAGAGACCCTCCGAGCATTTCGTAAGACCGCTTAGAGTTGACTGTAGCTACAGTTGTCCCCAGAGTTTTCGTCCCGGCTGCATTATGGCTCTTGTGCTTGGCCACACTCTTCAATCAATAGCCATATCATCGCCTTGCACGTGATTCTTGCACTGTGACAATTTGCGGGCTGAGAATTGTGACAATGAGTGTTCCTACATTGCTAATCAAACAGTGGAGGCGAAATAAAGGCAGGTCATGTTAAGAAGTTATTATCAATCTGTTTAGGTTCTCACATGATAAGATCACTCTTTCAAATGTCCTTAGAAGTGGAATTCGACTAGAGAGTGAAAGGGACATCAAACAGGTCAGTAAAGTTAGCAATCATGTCTACCATATGCAAAATCACACAGGCAAGTACTGAAAAAAGCGAATGCAATGCAGCTCAAATATTTCTCAAGGATTACGTTCATCCACGTGAGCAAATTGAAATTCCGCGCTCAGTAGTACCATATAAGCAATTATTTGGGTTAGGTGTACCCATCCGACTTTTTTTTTCCCATCTTTTTCTCGATCGAACACTTATTGCAAGCATTAATACCGGCTGTACGTACTATATTATAAAGGGTAAAACGTCAGATGTTATTCAATCCTCTTAGGGTTCGCCAGCGCGTTCACATTAATTCAGAATCGTTTAAAGGCATCATCCCACAAATCTGAGGTGGTGCGGATGTCAGGTGGAGTATTTTTATAAGGGATAGCAGATTTACGGAGAGAAGGGTGATTCCGTCCATTTCTTCCTAATTGCCGTAAAAAACGGCCCGGAAGATGCGGCGCCGCGCAAGGCTGGCAGTACTCTTGTCCTCCTTGTAGAAAAAAAAGTGCGCCAGAATGCCCGAAGCCGTTTCTCCTGGACGGTTTTTACGGCAATTAAGAAGAAATGGCCGGAATCACCCTTCTCTCCGTAATCTGCTATCCCTTATAAAAATACTCCACCTGAAATCTGCACCACCTCAGATTCGTGGGGTGATGCCTTTAAGGTGTACTGACACGTGTTTAGCCCATACAATGACTTGCGGGGATAGTGGTATTTTTTTTTGCAATCTTGCCGGTGCACAACCTCCCAATAACTATTGCTGTTTTTTGCGTCTGGATATCTTCGGGACCAGTTGCTAAACGGCTCCTGTCGGACTCATCGGTGAACGGTAAAGGGGGTCTGGGCGGATTCTCGGCGAATGCCTCCGAGATATTACGTGTCCAGTGGGTATGCCGGGAGAAACCTCGACGAGGTCATGCTCCAATCGTTCATGGAGACGCAGACAACCGTCCTGGATGCTCTTGTGACGCAAAGAACTAAACAGTTATAAGGAAATATGTAATGAAGAGTGGTGTAGGTTGTCGAAATTACTTGATAAATTAGAGAACAATGTAGTTAAAAGTTCAAGTCTTTTTGTATGATGTTTTAATAAGAAAATCGGGACCTAGTTCTGTCTAGATTTTACTTTCAGCAGGTCTATAAATCCTATCAAGTGAACTACTTTTCTTCCAAGAATTCAGAAATACAGAAGGTCCCTTATTCGGAAGTAAATTAGGGTACAAAAAGATGGTAGTTACAGGATAACGATAATTCTCACTCCCGGCACTTTTGTAAGTTGGAGTGTTCCGTTTTTAACGATAATTTTCATATGCGTAGTTCGAAGCTATTAGATACATCTTCTCTCATAATTCAGTGGAGGATATCTCCTGCTTCTGGTACGGTCACCAGTTCACCTCACATCAAAAAGTTCTAGTGGATGTGTCTGATTCAGCAAAACAATTACGTGACTCGTAAATTATATCCTACCCGGTGAAGCAGCGTACGATTAGCAGTAGGTAAGCAGAGCCAGCCACTTAGGTAGCAACAAAGGTGAGTTTCTTTTCGATACGCCCCGATCATGCCTCGGCAGAGCTAATTGCTCTGCCGAGGCATGATCGGGGCGTGCTCGAAAATCCGCCGGGGCCCTCTCTACACGCACCCGAACTCGTCGGTATCACTTTAGATGTTTTTTTGTCCCATTAGGTCAAGTCTAATCAAATTCTTTTTGGAATGAAACTTTTATCAAAGAAAATTATTAACAATAAACGTCAATACCATAGTATACAAGAGCTTATAATTGACAGCTTATACATATAGATACTCAATCCATTAAATCTCCTTCCACAGTGTTGCTACATATTAGATGTAAGGAGATGAAGAAATTCCTGACCTGAAATTAATCCTCATATAGTTTTAGCACCAATTAAAGGATGAGATGACTTAGATAATTAAGCTTACCAATTCTCTCTGTTTATTACGTAAACGGGAGTTGGTCTCTGAAATCCATTGAAAGTTGTGGAAGCAGAACAAGTGTACGCTCCCATGTTTGAGTATAGGATCCAATCGCCTAATAATAGACGTCTCATATGTTTCTTATCCTGAAATTTCTAATCTATTAGTTGTATCGAGGGACCCAATTCTGGCACCAATTTATCGACTCTTCTGTGATAATTGACAGGACAAACTGCGCTAAATCCGCTCCATGCTCTATTTTATCACAACATAGTATTACAGGAAAATTATCCATGCTATTTCAGTTCGAACGATTCCTCGCCGATCACTCGTCGACCACTCTTGGCTTACAAGTGTTAAAACTGCAACTTGAAAAAGCAAGGAATCAAGTCGAATGGTTGAAGAAGAACAAGGAGACGATGAAGAAGCTGCTCTCCTCAACACGCTCCGAAAAAGAGTTGTAGTACACAGGTCAATGAGCTAATCTGTTGCTGTTTTTTGACTTAGTCGATTCGATTTTTTAAAATTATTCATATTGTGATGCATAATTTATTCCATGTTAATGAATACGGATGCTACATTTCTGTTTTGCATTAAAATGAAGAACTTCTACCATTGTGAAAGAAATCCTATTTCCAGCTATGACAAGCTACTACAAATTCTTTTCTAACATTTACTATAACTACAAGGTTTCAGTTATATAGCGAATGGACCTAGTTTCCACTGAATTCAGTGAGAGCGTCATTAGGAAACCTGATTACCCTGAGTAGAGACCTTCCTCTTATTCTAAATCCATACTGAGTCCCGGCCAGAAAGTTCTGATCTGCCGTACAGTGGCGTGTGAGCTCTGTTTTCTGATTGCTTGACGGAACATCTCGTGTCAGAGATTGGCTTAGCTGTTGAGAGAAACACAGCAATAAGCTGGAAACAATGTTTGCACTGTTTTTCGTTTGCTGAGGCGGCGATGTGTTCCTGGAAAACTAGGCGGGCAAATTCTCGAGGAGTACTCGACTTTGTCGGCGGAACTGAACTCAGTTCGTTTGTACAATTGTCTTTGTTGCAACGACAGACTTGTAGTCGTTTTTTTTTGCGACAAGCTCCTTTTCCTTCCTACTACAAAAATACTCTAGCATCAGTGCGAAATGGATTCATAATGGTTTGAGCACACGCTTGTTTCTCAGGACGACTGCAGCTGGAAACAATAAAGGATGATGAAGCCATGTATAGTACAGTTGAAGCTGTTGTTGAGTTGTTGCAGACGCGCTGCGTTTGCGCGAGTGAACATAAGTGCTGGCGGCCATATTCCGTGCGCAAAAGATGGGAACAGAAAACATGATCCAACCACATTTTTCTATGAAGAGCTGATTTGAATTAAACAAAACACGCGTGTCCCACACGTAGCTCGTTCCTTTTTTCAGAAACTATTTTCACATACTCGGAAACAGTCGTACAGACTAAAGTGCTTTCTTTTGGATTCCTCATGATAACGGAAGAAAGTTCTGGGAATACTTGATCTAAAACGTGATACTTAATGGTGATTCGCAGCAAAAAAAATGATGGCAGGCTCCTCAGAACTAGGAACGGATAACTCCCTAGAACCACAGATTCTTGAACATTCGTAGCATCAAATAGGAAAAAGGGAAAAGGGAGAGAAGCACAGGCGATCTATACATATTCCTTTTTTCTCTTTCCTTTCATTTTCGAATCTGGAAAGTACGAAATTCGCAGCTTTTCTGACATTGATTGTTGCCAAGCCTTCGCTGCAGCTATTAAGAATCGCGCGACGTCTCATTGTGAGACCATATGCGCGCAGTATCGATCGACTACCCATTCTCTTGGATTTCTATACATCTGAATGTGTATAAGAGGCTTATGTATAGGAGGCGCAGTAGCTGAGATCCGTTGTAGCCACACAGTCGAGGGTTCGATTCGAAACTGCCCTAGTGCAAACCAAGCCTTTCATCACTCCGGGGTCGATAAATTGGTGCCAAAGTTGCCTGGTCAGATAAAACACTGAATTGATCATCGGCTGGCCCTCGCAAGTCATTGTATAGGTCAACACACGTTACAAAAACCTCAACGATTACGAGTCCCAGTGAAACGCATTGGCGCATCCTAAGTGGATTGATACGCCTTAGCTGTAGGTTTATCCTTTATCCTTTTAAGAGGTTTTTGAAGTAAACTGAGATATCGGAATCTAATACCTTCGGAATATCAAAGTTAAAATAAATTCTCGTCGGGAAATAAACGTCCTCTTTCGAATCAAAGTAGAGCACCTCGGTCAGTTCGCATACCTCCGAAAGGGTCGCCGTTTTGTGAACAGAAACATCACGAGAAGAAAGAGACAACAATCTTGTACAATATCGTCGTTTTTCTTGAACTGTAGGTTGTTGTTAACTTAGCTTCTGCAAGCCTTTTGAGGGATTCCAATCAAACCGCTCACAGTTTCTCCTATTTCCTTGGTTCGAAAGTAAGGTCCTCTAATCAGGGACAACGATTCCATCCAGGTAGTTCTGTACACTCATGATTTCTAGCTGTTATTTAGAACGATGTAGTGTCAATTCTTTCGCTTTCTACCAAAGTAAATATCACTTTCTAACAACAGGTTGGTAATTGTTCAAATATGGACAATTGATAACTGCCTACACCAGAGTAATTAATAGAGGTAAGTGGTTAAAAGTGGTCCTAGAACAAAACATTACAAAGCACGTTTAACTGATGTGGATAAAGGATTAAATGTCTGGCGTTAATCAATCTGCTTGGGATGCGCCCCCACGTCAATTCAGAATCGTTTGAGGTTCACGAACGTGTTACTGGCCTATACAATAACTTGCGGTGTCCAGCCGATGTGTCAAGTCAGTGTTTTTATCCTCCCAGACAAGTCTGGTACCAATTTATCGACCTCGGAGGGATGAAAGGTTTGGTGAGCACTAGGGCGGACTCGAACCTCCAATGGATCGTGCAGGCAACGGAACCTCTTACCGACTGCGCTATGTACACCCGCCCCCTACCTAATGTATCATGAGAATATACCCAGCAATAATAGCAAACAGTAATCTCTGTAAACTTCGATTTACGGTGCAAAATTACCTTTGCACACACAAACATGCAGTTTCTGACCGCTCACAGATAGTTAAGTGTGTCATAATATGGCACACAAGTTCCAAGCTCGAAAACGAAGGTAGGCTACTTCCTACGAGACAGATTGTAAGTGAATTAGGTGAAACAGACGCCGAAATTCTCAATAGAATTCTGTTTATAATTCATATCAGTTAGCTAAGAGTTACTGTTATGTATGTTGAGGCGAGATGAGAATATGAACAAAAAAATATTCTTTCATTTTATTACCGAATAAAGATATGGATCAAATTGTGAGCAAAGGCAAGTCCACGCAAGCGTTCTTTTATAGATTCAGAAGCACTTGCGGTGAACAATGGAGGGACCAGACTCGTCGTACTCTTGTTTCGAGATCCACATTTGCTGGAAGGTGGACAGAGACGCCAAAATTGATCCTCCTATCCAGACAGAGTATTTGCGCTCGGGTGGTGCAATGATTTTGATTTTCATAGTGCTAAAAGAAGAGAAATTTTGTCGCAACGAGCAATTCTGAGTCATGGATAGAACTTCTGAGATTTTTTGAAGAATTTTGTTTCGCTGGTTCGGTCAGAGAGGATACATACCTAGGGGCAAGAGCGGTGATTTCTTTCTGCATTCGATCAGCAATTCCAGGATACATTGTAGTCCCTCCAGAGAGTACAGTGTTGGCATAGAGGTCTTTTCGAATATCGATATCGCATTTCATAATCGAGTTGTACGAAGTCTCGTGAATGCCAGCAGATTCCATACCCAAGAATGATGGCTTAAAAATATAGTTGCAACATTGCGAAGAAATAAGACTAAAACATAGCAGTGACAAATCATTGCGGCAAGAAATCGGTTGAAGTTATATAGAATAGACGAAAATGAACGACACATACTTGGAACAAGGCCTCAGGACAGCGGAAACGCTCATTTCCCACGGTAATAACTTGACCATCGGGGAGCTCGTATGATTTTTCCAACGACGACGACGACGCAGCTGTAGCCATCTCTTGCTCGAAGTCGAGAGCAACATAACAGAGTTTCTCCTATGCAAAAAAGTGTTCCCCACCATAGCTCAATCCTGTAGTACAAATTATCAAACCTTAATATCCCGCACAATCTCACGTTCGGCAGTGGTTGTAAACGAATAACCGCGCTCAGTGAGAATTTTCATCAAGTAGTCAGTAAGATCACGTCCGGCAAGATCGAGACGGAGGATGGCATGAGGAAGAGCGTAGCCCTAAAAATTTCTGTGATAGCCTGATTCTTACACAAGAGAACAACCTGCTCTTTAAGAAAATGCTATGGTTCAAAGAAGAACGTTACGTTTTCGTGAGAAAAAAAATCAGACACCCCTCCCCTCGTTGTATCTCCCTAAGTAACATAGTAGAGTTTTCCTCACCTGTACCACTGTAACTTCCAACAATGGTCTTATAAACATTAATGTTAAGTGATTATCTGGTAATAGAAAATGATTCTATGAGAAATGTGTAACGCTCACCTCATAAATAGGGACAGTATGGGTGACACCGTCTCCCGAGTCGAGTACGACTCCAGTGGTACGCCCGGATGCATACAGTGAAAGTACAGCCTGTATAGCGACATACATGGCAGGAGTGTTGAATGTTTCGAACATGATCTGGGTCATCTTTTCTCTGTTAGCTTTTGGGTTGAGAGGAGCCTCAGTAAGCAAGACTGGGTGCTCTTCTGGCGCAACACGAAGCTCATTGTAGAAAGTATGGTGCCAGATCTTCTCCATATCATCCCAATTAGTAACAATACCATGCTCAATTGGATACTTCAGAGTGAGGATACCTTAAAAAACCGTTGTATATTCATCTCAATGGAGTGTCACCATTTTAACTCAAAGAAAAATGCTCGAGAAAACTACTGGTAAAGCATGATTAAAACTAGATCACTGTGTTATGAACGTAACAGGAAAATGACGACTGGACTACATACATGTCGTAGCGCAATTTGTAGCCAACTTGTGATGTTTATAAAAATTATTGTAGTAATTAACATGCCTAACGCTAAACACTACTAAGAATTGCTCTGATAGATTTTTGGTAGAAATTTCATTTAGATTGACTTGCAAATTCAGACTTCAATTCTTCGCGAGAATTTGAAGAACGAAAGGCAGTAAATGTCAATCGATACGTTTTCACGACTGTCCATCCATCGAGCTTTAGCAGAAACTGAATATGATTTGGTAGTGTTTGCTGCATAACAATACATATCGTATGACGAAAAATGGCAAAAAAAACCCTGTAAAAGGCACTGCTTTTCGTTTGCTACAACTTTATGATTAAGAAAAAACGAAAGTATCTACATTTGTTAAAGTCTTCCTCACAGTAGCTGATGCGCTTAGCAAACACGATGACTTCTTGGGAATTTCGCACCTCTTTTGGACTGTGCTTCATCTCCAACGTACGAGTCTTTTTGTCCCATACCAACCATCACACCCTGATGACGAGGACGTCCAACAATGGAAGGGAATACAGCACGTGGAGCATCATCTCCAGCGAATCCGGCCTTGCACATCCCAGAGCCATTATCAACCACAAGTGCAGCAACTTCGTCGTCACACATCGCCTGCAAAAGGACAATAAGGTTGCCCAACTGTGCAAAAAAACAAGAAACGAACTAGTAGACTAGAGTGGAGCAAGGAAAAGAGGAGTAGCAACAACCATGGTATATGAAAACAGTACAGTACATTGTGGACACAACATGGAAAGGATGCACATAAGTGAATGAAGCACGGAGGTGTGCTGCTGAGTGAAATGAGAGGCATGACGGTGAGTCATCCATTTCTAGGAATCGCTCAGCCTCCGTTCGACAACATTTGCATTGGCCGAGACAGCGACGCAACCACCGGTCTGAGTCCGCCGACATTTGAATGCTAACGGAGAGAACACGCTGCTGATGCGATCCATGTGGCGCCAATGGGGGACCAACACCCTCGATCAGCCTCTAAGACTCGAAATCCACTGAATATTTCAGTTAGAAGAAAAAAAAAACAAAGCAGAAGTGCATCCACCATACTCCCCAGTCGACACGTACAGCCAGCTCGAACTGAATTCGTACGTGCAGCCCCATCCTGAATGCCCCATCAGAAATTGATTTGTTGCGAGAGGGCGAGATTGGAAGCGAAGCCCGGTGTTCGAGATCAACGGGTGCGCTCGGAAAGAAATCAATCGGTCTCCTATGCCCCATCGTTGGATAGTCGTCTCGTATATTATTCTGCCACTTTCGAATTTTCCCAACCGCTTCGTCCTTTATCTAAAGACCATCCAGACGCATTCTGCAGGCTCTTTTTCTGTTGTGAAGGTCATCACTGAAACTATTACAGCAGCAGAATACAGTAAGAGTTTCGGTTCATCAATACTTAGGACTCTTCAGATACGATGCCAAGATTCAAAGAAGGTTGAACTTGGGACTTACTCTTCAGATAATTATAAATTCAACATTTTCGCCCCGTCATTAGATAGGATGAATCAACTAACAGTGATAAAGTGAAAACAACTAGCAGAAGTTCTGCTATTTTGACCACCGCTGCCGACATGCGCGCAACCCGGGCAGTAATTCTTGTAATCCTCGGCACTCGCATTCACTGGCGCCGACTGTACAGCCGTCTGTGTTTGTGGATTACGGGACCCTCATAAGAGCCGCACGAGTCGCCGGTTCACAGTGGCTAGCAGCCGGAAGAAAGACTCACCAATTGTCACTCTATTTCTTGGCGAGACCACTCACTGTTAAAACATCATCACACATCTATAAACTCTTAAAAGGGCCGTAACCGAAGGTGTCTAGGTCATTTGTACATCGACAATTGATTCCAGTAGTAAGCCTCGCATGTCCACTCCAGAACTCCAATGACGTCTTCCGGAGATCCTGCAGAGCTTGTTGAGACGGAGTTGGTTCGGTACCTTGACGGATCTGCATCGGTTCAGTCCCAGTCTTGGGGAAGGTCTTAAGGTAGTTCTGAGGAAGCTGAATTGATTTGTGCACTACGCCAAGTGCCAGCACTGCAACGCAACGCGCGGAATCTTAGGAGGACAACTCGTCCACGGATCCTTTTAAATTTGAAAGGAGAGGAACACCCCTTATACCTCTAATATTTTGTCCAGCTTCCTACTTATGTTCATGGTTGATCCAAGGTGAATGTAGTAACTTAATTTCTTCTCGAAACCCATTCGGAACATTTCGGTGAGCAACTATCCGTACTCCAGGGCATACAGCAAGAGGAAGCGAAGGTTGCCTGAGTTGTAGTAGGTCAGAAACGTTCAATCTCTGCATGGCTCTCCACCGTCGGCATCTTCGGGGCGAGACACTCGTTTGGGATTGCTACAGTAACAGATATGATGCTGACACTTTTGCTGTGGCCCTACAGACCTATAGAGTTTCTTCTTTTTGTTGTTTGATTGTTCTTGCTATCATTCCGCTTTTATACGCTTAGTGTAACCTCCAACAAACATTCGAATTATTTAGGCGGAAGGTCCTCTGCCCTGATGTTTGTATCAGAATCCCACAATTGCACACAATTTATATTTCATTTACACATTTCCAGCTTGTATTTTGGGTCCATCTCATCAAGGTGATCGCGCTGAACTGAGCCTTTTTCAACATGACCGCCCACTACGGATATTTCTGCTTTCGTGGCTCTTAGCAGGACGTAGATGAGGACTCTGTGATCATTTGCCTTTTTAATAAAACAAAAATTAATACCACCACGGAACCACCGTCTCTCTTTCGGGCATAAACCCAATCGCACTATTATTAGTGTGAAAAAAGAGGACATTCTCTCCTTCGTAACAGCACTTTACCAGTATTTTGGTACGTCGGTTAGATAAAAAAACCGAGATCCTCAAACTCATTACAAAGTGCAGCCACCCTTCGCTGGCTGTAGCACACCATCGCTGCGATTTCTCCTGCGTGAACATGACACTGGTTTTTCACAAGTGTTGATGAATGCAGAAAATCTCCATTCGCTACGTTATAAGCATGGAGGAGATAAAACCTTCAGGAACAGATAAGGAATATTTGAGTGTTAGTGCAGTAAATTTGCTTTCTGGAAGCTTAAAAACAACCAAAATGAAAACATACATTTCTCGAGCTTGGTTAGCATTGTTTCGAGCACTGCAAAAAGAATATGGAGAAGAAAGGTTGAAAGAGAGCAAAAAACCTCACAGATGAAGCCGAGGAAATCAAAAATGACGCACAGTTCAATGTAAGGATTGCAAAGGCAAGTGAAATGATCTGTACAGCAAGCGTTAGCATCACGGGAGCACGGAATCGCTTGGGAACACTTGCAAGAAAGATGGCAGTAACCCATAGAGACCCCAGGAAACAAGAATAAAAGAGGAATAAATAACACTCACGCAGATCCATAGACCGCAACAGATTCAACTGCTGCTGAGGAAACCGAAGGAAGTCTTCCTTCACAAAGTGACGCCATATGGCTCTCAGAAGACAATTCAAACTCGAGAAAGAGAGAAGAGAATGAAGACTTTGTATGCCGTATTTTGAAACCAAAGCAGTTTTGAAAAGGGGGTGCGATAATAAGCAGACCAAAAGAGCAAAAATAGTGCAAAAAATCGTTGATTTCCAAACAGAGAAGAAGGGTGCTGACAACTACATGGGTACATTCATTTCAATTCAGAAGGAAAATTCCTTTCACTACCGTCAAAAGGTTCTTGTAGCAATCCAAGATCAGGACGAAGTGGAAATCGAAGACGTTATGGATTATCTTAAAAAGAAAATTAAAGGCATCACCCCACGAATCTGAGGTGATACGGATTTCAGTGGAGTGTTCGTACACGGATAGTAGATTATGTAAAGGGAGGTGATTCCGTCCATTTCTTCTTAATTGCCGTAAAAAACGGCCCGGAAGATGCGGCCCCCCACAGGGCTGGCGCGCTCCAATCGAACTCCTTGTAGAAAATAGTGCGCCGGAATGCTTCCAGGTCGTTTTTTACGTCAATTAGGAAGAAGTGAACGGAATCACCCTCCTCTCCATAGTCTTCCATCCCGTATACGAATACTCCACCGGAAATCCGTACCACTCCAGATTCGTGGGGTGATGCCTTTAATCCAAAAAGTTTTTATACGCATGTCTAAAAAGTCGTGTCAAATTGGAAAACTATCCGAACCAAAGACAATACGGTCTGGATGTCACCGAATTGCAAAACTGGGAAAGGTCTGTGTTTTTTGCGCTAGTTCAAATCATACAACAGCGAACTGCCGAACAATTACTGACATCAAATGAACGCGAAGTATGGTGGAAGGATGGTCGAAGTATGGTGGAATGGGGAAAAATCAAAATCAAAATTTGTCTAGCACGTAATACATTCCGCATTAAGGAGTTTCGAGGCAAGGAAAGACAAAACCATTGAGGATAGTGTTTGATGCCCCTCCTGAGAAATTCAGACCGTTTTGGCTGAATGATGTGGTGTATACTGGAGATTCCTTCGCCAACAAAGTTTTTGACGTTCTAGTTGTAGGTAAGAGCAGTAAAAGTTTTCTTTTATGCGATATTAGGGCGACTCTTACTAGTTGCTTTACTTTACTAGTTACTTTAACTAGATCAAACTACTAGTAGATCAAAAGACAGTGTTGTGTTGGCTAAAGGACCTGTGTAGGCCTCCGAATCAAGACAATGCTCGGTAGCAAGTATTCTGAATATTGTTATGTAGCACGTTCGAACCACGTGAATACATCGCTTTCATTGAAAAATGCAAAAAAAAGTTTATGTGTCATCATCATCATTCTATTTGCCAACTCAGAAGATGAAGCATTAGAAGAATGTGCTGCTTCCAGAAAGAAATTCCCTGGACAGAATTTTCCTGCTTCACTCCCAAACATCTAAACTCCGACTGGAATATAAATTAAACCCCCAGGTATATTTTTAAATTTCTTGTTGAAGTTGAATAACAGTGCATATTTTTCATCCTCTTATCGCTGTATACAAGAAATGATGAGATTGCAAATCTTCACTAGCTCCTCGGACATATCGCGCCCTAAAGGGCTAAACCGTCAAGTATTACAATATATGTCATGTGTAGGATATTGCTGAAGTTTCTTTAGGTCTTCTCAAACGAGCCGTTGAAGTAGAGCAATCACCATGCAAAACTTTGGCGAAATTCTAGTGAGTTCTTTCCTTCTTTTGCTTTATTTCACATCTGTAGGTGTTTTCAAATGAACAAACTTCAAAAACAAAGGAATTTAGGCATTGATTCTCCGCAGTTTTACAGAGTATATAACTTTAAGACAATTACCTGACAGCAGTCGAAGCTATAGTAGAGTCAAAACGATAATCGGTGTAGTTGTGTAAGCGACAGCGCTCGAAGCGGCTCTGTGAAGAAGGCGGTTGGAATCGAGTGGGACCATTGCGACCTACAGCGAGGAATTGTATCGTCAAGGGTCCCCCGTAGATTCCAACCGCTACATTTCGCAGCACTGCTTCGAGCGCAGCCACTTATGTAACTGCACCGTATTTCATGTCGTTTTGACCCGACTATATATTCCCGAAATGTCCGATGCGAAAGTGAACTGAGGTCCACTCTCTGGATTCACCTAGACCAATAGGTAATTTAGAGGCATCACCCCACGAATCTGGGGTGGTGCGGATTTCAGGTGGAGAGTTCCTTTACGAGGTCGTAGATTATGGAGAGGAGGTTGATTCCATCCATTCTTCTTAATTGCCGTAAAAACGGCCCGGAAGATGTCGCGCGTGCACAAAGCTGGCGCGCTCCAATCGAACTCGTCGTGGAAAATACCGCACCGGGACGCTGGAAGTCGTATCTTCCGGGCCGTTTTTACGGCAATTAGGAAGAAACAGACGGAATCACCCTACTTTCCATAATCTACGACTCCGTATGGGCATAACCCACCTGAAACCCGCACCACCCCAGATTTGTTCCCCCAAATGCCTTTAACCTTTAGGCATTTTCATTAACATATAATTCCCACTAATCTCCTTCACTAGAGAGGATTTCGTGGGAACTGCAATCCTATGCTCGTTCAATGGCTATGTGTTTTGTGTTATAGATTGGTTTTATGTTGAGTAGTTGACCTTTTGTTATAAGAAACATACCAACAGCAACACTCTCTAACTCCAGCCAGAGTACATTTTTATACAATCTTGCACAGAAGGGCGCTAACGTGGCTTATGAGAACAATCTGAAGATTGAAGGGCAACTCGAGGGCAGCCTATTTACGAAATTGAAAAATTGTTGTGGTCTCCGTGAAGAAATAAAAATTCGAGTTTTGGGTTACGGGTATGATCATGGCCACGCCTAAATCCTCAATGGCCAAGAAAAACAACATGGAAACTGGTCTTAGTTCCTAGGTGGTTCAGAATGCACCACAAGGAGCGCTCGAAGACCAGTGAGGTGTTCTCATCAACCTATTGGAGTTAAACTCATGAATATGGTGCCGAGGGAACCAGAGCGTTTCAGCGCACCGCATAGGAACTAAACCAAGGCAATTCTCACGCCGTTTTCAAGACAGTCATGACGAATTGGGCGTGTGCACACTCATACTCCTAATCTGCAACCCGAAGAGCTCTATATTGTCCCACAGAGATCACAACATCGTCAATTTTGTGACTTGCTGCCTATGAATAAGCAGAATCGGATCTTCAAGGACTTACAAAATCGTTAGAATATTTCGCTACCAATATGTGCTATAATTCTTTCTAGGATGAGCTATAAGACTTTCATCACACGGCAATGATTTCGAAGCATGTATCAGGGATTTTCACTCTATTTTGGCGAGGTAGTATTCAAATCATACCTCATTATTTTTGTCAGTCATTAGTTTCCTAAAGTAGTGCGAAATTAGCCGTCATCCGTTAATTTGCTTTTCATTTTGATATACGGTTCTGGTAGCGCGCTATGCACTGTTACTCTCAACACCTTCTGAATAAATGCTGAGGACAAAGGATGTATTTACAAAATAGTACTTGCCTGATCGATTAATGACTGAAGAGTTCCTCTTTTTAAGTTAACGACAGTGCTTTTAAATAATCAGGCGGTTCTGCGATGCCACAGCGCTGTAGGTACACGTAGGACAAACAACCATATGTAGTCACTAGGACTTATGTTTGCTCGAATGACCGGATTATGTCTACGGCAATTCGGAAGGTTCTCCGACTGACACGTTCTGCCTTCCGCCTTTCATTCACTCGGGGTTATACCGCAACAACAAGAATAAATAAGTACAAAAGCTTATATGTTGCTGCTTCAATGGCACGATGTGCTCATGTGCCAGAAGAGAGCTTAAATCGGCATGATGAAAACGGCCAGGGAAAGAAAATGAACTGATCTCTTTCGTGGAGTTAACCCAGCGGAGGACGAGCAGAGAGAGCGTAACAGACGGAAGGTTTGTGATGAACGAGGCGGCAGCGACGCTACGTCGGCAGGAGGGCGGCGTTTCAGAGTTTGTTGTGTGCGCAGCTTTCCGAGAATTTCCTACCTCCACGCGCTACTTGTGACGGGTGCCTCTTGTCGCTCACAAGTGCTCAAAGACACAATCTACACATTATGACAAGAGCGAGAGAGAGAATGCGCGCGTACCTAGAAAAATCCTAATATCACGGTGAATGCTTTGAGACTGGGTGTGTTTGATTAAGCGAGGTAGCATTTATTTTCCGAGTACACAGCGAAACAGAGGACAGTGTGATTATTTTAATTTCTCGAGATGTCTTTTCACTCTAAAATGATCCTAATTCATCAAAGTGTCGCTTTATGAAGCGAATTAGATTTCTGGGAATATTTTAGAGATAAATATATTCAAGGTTCCCTATTATGAATATCGCTATGTTCTAATCGGGCACGAGAGTCGGTGCTTATGAATTATGAATGTTTCGTGGTTTGAGGGTGCGTACCTCTTTACTATTTAGCACTACTTTGAATGCGCAGAGTTTTGAAATTCAAAACATTGTCTAACAACATTTTTTCTATCTTTACAAGATTCCTTACACACATCTGGTAGTTGGAGCCGATGCTGCGGTGCCGTCACTTTAGGGTGGCTGCGGAGGTGGCTCCTTCACCTAAGCTGTTCAGTTACTTCGAAAAGAACGCGAACAAGAGAAATAGAGTAATGAGGTGCCGGAAGATGCAGTAGTGCGAAATAAAAAAGGAATTTTTTGAAGGAGTTATCTACCAACAGAGCGAGGATGTGCAGTTAGAGGATGATCATCACTGCTTGCGAAAATTCGCAGATTTAAACTGTTAATATCTCTGTTCAGAGAAAAAACCACCGACCACTGAAAGGTGTCTGGAAATATGCCACTGTGTAACGAATAAAATACTACGTAAAACACCCAATATGGTTTCTTTTCCGCTGAAAAATTGGAGTTCAAAGTTGGGTATGAGAAATTGAGTGGTTTCAGTTTTGAGCCCAAAACTTTGTGGTTAGAGAAGGTGACAAATAAGGGCAAAATTAGGAGATAGATGACGAAATTTGCTGCAATACCTTTTCAAATTTGCCTCAAATTTGTCTTTTCACTGTGAAGACTGAGGTGAAAATGTGGATCTGAAAGTGGACACCGAGACCACCGGAAGATTTACGAGTTTTTTGCTTTTTTTTCTATGTGTTCGAAACAAACAGGTAAGTGCTGCATGCACCAAAATAAATCCTCTGTTCACGTTGTATCAGATACAAACATGTATAAAGTGTTGGGAAATCGTTTTTTTTTTTTTTTTAAGACAGCATACCACGAACTCGGTGGTACGGATTTCAGGTGGTATATCCGTATAGGGGGTCGTAGATTATGGAGACGGAGGTGGCTCTGCTCATCTCTCCCTGAATCACTGCAAATAGCCGCCTCCAGAATGCTGTTTTGCACGACGCCATCTATTGCAGCGCTCCACCCTTTGCGCCGCCTCCGCCTTGCGATTCGTCGAAAATCAATTCGGACTTTCCGTGATAGGCAGTAACGGAGCTACGCGTGCAAGGGTGGCGCGCTTCAATAGAAGACATCGTACAAAACAGAATTCAAGGACCGGCTGCTTGCAGTGATTCAGAGAGAGATGAGCGGAACCACCCCGGTCTCCATAATCTACAACCCCGCATACGGTTACTCCACCTGAAATCCGCACCACCCCAGATTCGTGGTATGCTGCCTTCAATGGAGATGAGCTGAGGTTTAACGCTCCTCATTGCGAATTGTCCTGCTAGATAGTCAGCGACAACGGCGAGAGAGAGACGCAACCGATAGCGTGCTCCCCCACCCCTCCTGGTAAAAGTACACATTTTTACAGGCCAAGCGAGTTACTATTGTTTCGAATTGAGAGTTCTGAAACAGGAATATACCTTTCACTCCATTGACAAGTTCTCATTTAAGCAAGATTTATTCACAGAAAAAAACGCGTTTTCTCAGGCGCAAAAACACCAGTTTTTCGATTCAAAAACACGATTTCCGCATTTTCGCGATCTACTGAATTATTCCCTGTATAGAATGAAGAAAGTTAGGGCAGTTATGCACCCTATACTGTGTTGTTCGGTGTTCGAAGAAATGAGTTATTTACGACGGAATTTGTTCTTGAAGGTGGTGATAAAAAAGCAAATTTCTGCAATTTAAAACACCTTTTAGTCTGGCTTTTCGGCAAATACTTGTGACAAATTCCGCGCTTTTTTTTCCTCAGTACTGTGGTTGATCAGCCAAGTTGGAAGTGGATTTTGTAATATCTGAAATAGTAATGTATGTGCAAATGTTCCTTGTGATGACCTTGACGCCGCACTTCTCCGGAAACTCCACTAGGAACTTATATGACCCGTAAATTTAATTTGTAACTTATATGCATGTATACGTATACATGAGTAGTGTACGCTGTACGTAAGTGTAGTCGCTGGTAGTCGCTAACCCTCAAAGTTGCTCGTTGCACTCCAGACTGGTCCTTTGCCCCCGTAGTTATTCGTTCGTCTCCATACTTTCTCATTCAATACGATTCAGGAGCAAATGCATGTTATGATGTTGTTGTTGCTCCTTGTCTAATAAGTGATTGCAGTTCTGCCAAAAAAAAAAAATGTTTTTTCGTGCTCTAGCAACTTTTACATAACATGACTAATTTCCTGTCAATCCTGCGCGGATTACGAACTCCGAATAACGATGTTTTAGAGCAAATATTCAATTGATTTGATTAGTTCAATACTTTCCAAGTGTTCTTTTGTTGATGAGCGCTATGAGACAACTTTTCTAAGTCGTTTTAGTCCCTTACTACCTCGATCCGTACAAACAAACTATTTTTTCTCCGAGAGATATCCAAACATGGCGTTTTTCTATGATATCAAGCGATTCCGATAAAAGTATTGATATATCCTCCCTTTTTCCGGTCAACGACCACTTTCACGTTCGACTCTCCACGACTGGGTAAAACCCCTTTCACCTATGAAGGGTACGATTCCAGCCTATCGCACCTATGATCCCTTAAAGGCAGCATATCACGAATCTGTGGTGGTACGGATTTCAGGTGGAGTATTCGTATACCGGATAGTAGATTATGGAGAGGAAGGTGGTTCCGTCCATTTCTCCCTAATTGCCGTAAAAAACGGTACGGAAAATGCGGCGCGCGCACAAGGCTGGCGCGCTCCAGTCGAACTCCTTGTAGAAAATAGCGCGCCGGAACGTCGGAAGCCGTACCTTCCGGGCCGTTTTTTACGGCAATTAAGAAGAAATGGGCGAGGTCACCTTTCTCTCCATAATCTACGATCCCGTATACGAATACTCCACCTGAAATCCGTACCACCTCAGATTCGTGGAGTGATGCCTTTAATATGATGGTGTTTACATGGTGCCTGAATTTCTTCGCGGACCACTCAGTTATTACGAGATCTTGTTCTCAAAAGATTCCTAATTTATTAAGTACCTGAGAGCATTAGATCAGCTTTTTCAACCACGTTTACGGAAACAGCCAATAAGTTATTGATTTATTGGTGCTAATTTAATTTTTTCATATGCTATATTACTGCGTCCACTCGCCAATCCTGACGGTTTGCCATAAGGATCAGGGATCCTCGATTAAGATCAGCGGGGATACTTGCTGTGGAGCAGCGAATTGAAAAATAAAACTGTAATTGTTCAAACAAATGTGCTTTTAATCTTCGTTTTATTCCATCGTACTTTAACTTTTATTCCATCGTACGTTAACAAGAAGCTTCTTATTCGATTTTCCTCGACTTCTTTCTTCTTAAACTCTTAAATTCATTGTTACTAATTCGTTTAAAATCTCTATTGGTGGAAGTTGAGAAGAAGTAGGTCATGTTATAGAATTGGTCACAGCAAAGCTGTAGGTAGTTGACGGTTCAGAGTTAGCAGATCATAGCAGGTCGCTGTGTTGTTTCACAGTTTTCGCAGGTCAAAGTAGGTCAAGCTCAGTATTTCCGCTGCTGTGTTATGTGTCTTTTCATAAATGGTACTTATAACTAATTCTGGGGAATCCACGCTTCGAACGTTCCTATTGATAATCATCCGATGAACTGTGAGCGACAGATAAGGGAGGCTCTTACAACGTAGGCTACAGTAAGAAAAAATGGCAGTATTTCAAGTAGACTTTTTGCACATGATAACTGATGCTAAGTGGAGGTATCTAAAAATATCGGGAAACATCTATAAAGAATAACAGCCCTTATCTTGACTCAACTTACACTCTTAAATTGATATTCTGTTGATCTGTGATTAGTGCCTGCTCACCAGTGAGTTTTACGAACCTATACAATGACTTGCGGTGGTTAGCCGATGTGTCAAGTCAGTGTTTTTATCCTCCCAGTCAAGTCTTGTACCAATTTACTAAGCCCGGAGGAATGAGGGGCTTGGTTGGCACTAGGGCGGATTGGAACCTACGTCCAATATTGCAGACAGCGAAACCTTTTACCGACTGTGCTACACCCAATTAAACGTAGCTGTGCATCCCAAGCGGACTGATTTACTCCAGAAACGTTATCCTTTATCCAGTTTATCCACAAGTGAGGCGCCCACTTATTAGACCTTCTAGGAGAGATTCAGAAAAATTGTTCTGCGCCTCATTTTTGAAGGGTCGCACCGATGTTCCAACGTTCGAACGCGAGTGCTAATTGGTGTGATCTCCGTTTTGCGAACCGATGATTGCAAATGACTCTTCTTCCAAGCAACCGTCGACTTTAGCATTGCCGTGGCTAACATTGGCTAAAAAAGCTCACCCTATCACTCTTAGCTTCGCCTTTTTCCTGGTTTATTTTCTTCTTCCTCCTTTTTCTTCTACTTGACATTTCCGAACTGGAGGAAGTGCTACTGCTCGTTAAGCTCGCTGAATTGGATCTACTTTTCTTGCTTTTGCATACTCCCAGACCAGAATACACAAAAGGTACTTCTTGGCTGATTTTCGGGCAATGCCTGAAATCAGAGGATTTTGAATAACTCTACTACTTTCCCTCGAAAAAATTAGATTTTCTCGCCACCTCGTATAGGCTTTAGAGGTTTTCGGTTCCAATACAGTAAGTTTCTGGATATCTACTGGCTAAAACAAGAAGATTGTACATATTAGCTGGGACAAGTACATCATTTAGGGTACCACCTTATTTTGTGAATACTTGTCTATATCATCGAGTGTAGAAATAATGGAGCGTATTGTATTACTAAGCAGCAGATCGTCATTAAAGTGTTTAGTGTCACGACATTTCATTTCTTCAACTCCCAGCTCTAGCCCATCCAAACATGCCCTAAAAACAGAAAGCGATGAAACAGAAGCCGTCTTGAATTGTAATCTTCAGTTAACCAGGAATCAGATCTGAGATTCTCATTTACTTTGCGATTTCCTGCAAATTTCCAGCGTTCTGTTGAGAAAATGGAGTTTAAAATAGTTAGTGGTTATTTTGCGTAGTTGAGCATCAACATTGAACTACATGTTGAAGAAGTAGGAGTAGTAGTTTTTTCACTGCGAGTCATGCACATCAGCTCAGGCTCTCTTTATTTCGACCGACAGCTTCTGATTTACCGCCGCCTTTTCTGTGAGCGAAACGCTTTCCTGCGCTGCAAAACAGAACAGCGTCGCAATTTTGCGAAACGTTCATTCCACATTAGTAAAATGCACTTTTTCTGAGTAAAAATATGTCATGAATTAAGCTAAAAACATTTTGACCATTACTAGCATCGATACTTACGGAGTCGCCACTGAATCTTTCAGTGACATTTTTTTCTCGGATAACATCAGTAACAAGGTCGATAGAGGCTGCCGTGTCGGTCTTGGAACTTCCGACAAATACTTTTTGTCTTTCCAAAAAGGTAGTCCTTTCTTAATTCTTTCTTTTAGAAGAGAAAGCTATGCTTATAGTTCGAATGTTCTCTTGTCTTGAAGCCTCGGCATATTCCGCCTATGTTTGATTGTGTACTACTTTTAAAGCAGAACCAAGATTGTTATTGATCTTTATTCTAACTTTTCGGCGTCGTCGCCTTCTTCAGAGCCTGGAAAAATCAAAGACACATGCAATCCATCACTCAGACCTCCCACAAGATCTCATTTGGCAAACAGACTACCCTGAAGAAGGCGACGTCGCCGAAACGTTGGCCAGAATAAAGATCAATAACAATCTTGGTCCTGCTTTGAAAGTAGTACACAATCAAACTCTACGATGCCAAGATTCGAAGAAGGTCGAACTCGGAACTTATTCTCTCTATGTTTTGTGATAGTGTGCCCCCAAAGTTATTAGATGAAACCCTTTATTTGCCTGAAGTTTCGGCTTTTTCGCCGTCTTCAGAGGCCTAAATAGAAGATGACTGGAGCAATGCTACGTTTATCCCGTCAAGTGCCACACTACCCTGGTTCATTGTTTCGATAATCGTTTAGGATAGTGAAAACAGAAACCCATCTACATTGAAAATAGTCTTACGGTAAATAAGGGGTTCCATCTAAAAACCTCGCAGGCACACTATCACAAAATTATGGTTATATGTAGTTGAGTGTGTTACAAGAACACTCAAACAATGCCAAAGTTTCAAAAATGTTCCCCGATATTTACGGAGATTCGCCACCTCGTTGAACATTTGTCCGTTATTGGTATTGTTTGTGTCAACCAAGACGAGATCATGACGATGACTCGTGTCCTTATAGAAGTCCTGGTCAATATCTGTATCATCCGGCTCCTCTTCTTCTTCCATAGCTCTAGAATTAGATTGAAGGAACCAATTCGTGGATGGGACCTATGTGCCAACCTGCCCATATATGTATCTTGATAGTCATATAAGGAGTTCGTCTGAAACACGCACATCAGTGCACGACTTTCGCTTGTCCGAGAAAATGTCTAGCTTACACGTTTAGGCGCCGTCAACTTAGCCTTCGCGTTTTGAAACGACTTCTCAAGAGACGCTCTACTGAATGCACTGAATGCTGACTTCAGTCCTCGCTTGAGCCGTTCTGAAATTTGCAGAGCTGCGCTAAAAGTCGCCTGTTATTTCCTTGAGCACTTGTGACATAATTACACTGAAGCGGCCACTATTCAACCCAATGGATGGCAGCACACTGCTCAGTAAACGCAGCGAAATGGCTGCAAACAAGGAATCACCTCTAATTGAGGTCTGCCTCACACTTCTTTCTTCCTTCCCTGGTTCATGCTTCACCGTTGATACGGATCTTGATAATTTCACTAGAATCGAAAAATTTGATACGTTAGCAACAATGTTACATTGTTAGTACAGAATATATTACTTCTAATCGATGCTTGTCTTTTTTCATCCTTTGGCGGCTCATAGATGCCAGCTGGTGCAGTCTTGGAGGGCTTTGCTGGAATAATCCCGAAAAAATCTGAGGGTTGTTCCTGTTAGCTGCCCAAATCACACGGTCTGCAGTCATTTTAGTGTATGTTCACAATTTGTATATGTTTTCCTAGCTTTTCTGTCCAAATAATCGTTCTATACCAAATTTTTCAGAACAAAGAAATGCAGCGAAGACTAGGTATGGATCCCACAGCCGAGATATTGCGTGGAACTCGAATTAGACGACAGGTGCTTCGAGATAAGAGCTGATCCCTCAGGCTAAGAAGACTACTAGAAGAGCACTGGCTTGATACGATTCACAATGACGTTGAAGCTAACTGATGTTCTCCCTGACCAAACACAAATGGCAAAATAGAATCCTTTAATCAGAAGAGGGGTCCCCGCCAGTAAACGGGACAAACGCTGAGTAGGAAGAAGAGTTTTGACACGAAAATTTAAAGGCGGTCCAAACCCATTGAGCCATCCACGAATACGAGGGTGAATTTTTAGTAATAAAACTAGTAGAATCCAAATGTTGATTTATTTTATCGGCCAGAGAAGGAGATTTTATAGAGTGTAGATTTTGCCATAAAAGTTAGGGCAACACCAGCTCTTTTTTTTTTGCTCGGGAATACAAATAAGCGATTCAAGAAATATTGCAGATAAATATTTGCAAGTCACTAAATTGAAGAACAGAGATGTAACCTCCCAGTGATATCTGCTTGTTCGAGTCGTGTCCTTCTTCCTTTAATTGATCTGACCCAATTGTTGGTGTTGGCTCAATCGGTTTTACTGGAAGAAGATATTTTTCTCAAATTTTGAGCATCTAGAGGATGAAATATGGATAACAGTGAAAATGATTTTTAGTCTTATTTCCTACGAATGGGTTAGCCGCGTGTACTTTTGCATCCCCGCTTGGTCAGCGCGTCTGCAGCGTTGCATTTTCACATCAGAATGGTCCGATCTCAATCGAGCCAGCACAAGCACCGCCCGCCACAGGCTTGATGTGAACTTAGGTTCGAATCCTATGAAGATGCGATTAATGGGTGAAAGCAAGCTCAACTCGGCAACGAAGTCTTCATGAGATGATCGTCATCCTTAGGTGGCGTCGCAGCATTTGAGGGCGGTGTTGTTGCCAACACCACCGGTTGTTGTACGAAGGATTTCTACAAAACAAATATTTATCAAAAGTTGCTTCTAGTGTATTCTATGGTGAAACGAAAGACATACCATTTGATCTGATTCTGTTGCAATCGCTGGACTCTGTAGGACGTGCATTACTGTTTTGTTCTGAAATTCCTGTAATTATCTATGTTCACTACCTTTTGTAGGCATTCATTAGATGTGAGGCGCAGTGTTTGCAAATCATCGCCATCGGTTTTGCATGAACGCTCAGCATCGGATCTGGTACTTATGTGCGCGATGCAGTTCCCACTCGCTAATGAAGTTCCGTCCAGGTATAACGTTGTTGGACATCACTTCTAGAAAAATTGTAGGAAAGGCAGGAAAACTCGTAGGAACGAACGCCGTCTTTCACGCCCTTTTTAGGAAGATTAGGCCTATTTGAATGGGGCAACGCTCGTTTACAACCCGAACTCTACGTTTTCGATGAAGTTTCCGTAGCACACCATTCCCATGATACGTTGTCATTAACTTATCAGCGTTGTCTAAGCGCGGTCTTCATTTTTCAATAATGAGAATAGAACAGCTATAGCAGGAGTAGACGGCGTCCTGTTCTGTCCGCTTCCACCACAAGTGGGAGACGTCCCCTAACTTCTTCTGCGACACTTATTTCTCTTCCATAGGAATCTTCGACCTCTGGGAACGACGAAACCCCCACGTTCTCTGCGTCAATCAGATCGCAGCAAATGGAAAGTCGGTCTATTGGCTATGGTAGGTCAGATTTTGTAATTTATCTTGCCTGCAAACAGAAGTAAGATTATAAACTCCTTCAAGAGTAATAACTAGAAAAAGCATGAAAGCAGGTTTAGAAATGTCATTTTGAATTGGAGAAGAGGTGGCTGCGAAAGCGGAAAAAGACATTCACGTCCAAAGATAAACTTTACTCACTCGTTGTTGTGTTTTCTTTTTCCTGGGCGAAGGGTTTCGTTTCGAACGCCGGCTGCGCATCTCAGCTACCTTCTAAGGTGCAAACTATGTTTAAAAGAGGCAGAAATATAACTTTGAAAAGAAGATAATCAGAACGAGCGTGAAAAGGGAGGTTTACTGCCGTTTCTGTCCGATATGATATCATTTACATTTCCGAATTAGTCTTTTCTGTTGTTGACAGTGATAGATTCTATTGATATTTTCCTCCTTTTTGTTGTGAAATTCCCTGAAAAGTTCCTTCTCAAAGTTTATGACACTCACAAGTCTCCCCCTTTTCATCTTCTCTTCGCTTTCGTCGTGGTAGGTCTAAATTCACAGCAATTAGGCGATGACAGCATAGCGAATAATCTTCCGTATCAGAACTAATAATGTTCTCAAAATATATCAAATAACCTTAGCGATAACGTTCTCTGAAGTGATAATGGCTGTTTTTTCACAACTTTTGCCCACTCTCCGCTGCGATCTTACTCTCTTCTGAGAAAATTGAAGAGGCATAAACTGTGCTTGTTCTTAACTAGTGCCCGTATGATTAGAAGATTTCTACCGGTGTTTCATCTTGAGTAGCTTCGCACATCCTATCAGCTCTGTACTTCTTTTTCTTTTTCTATAATAAAGATTATTATGTGGAAATGTGTTTCACTCGTTTCACCACTTAACACATCGTCGTTCCCCCGGCTCAAGTCACTCATGTCAGCCACAACAGACCGTGTGACGTCTAGGAGTGGATCGAAATGAGGAGCCAATGTTTGCGGTGACGGGCGGATAGCTTTACTAATTGCAGTTTCGTTTCTGATCAGCAATAATTGTGAGCACGTGGGCTGCATTGGTAAATGTGAGATATATGGTTGAGTCTGAACGAATAGTCTGAAGCTTGGCGCAGTTGCGTGGGCGGCTGCGATAGAAGCGGCGCGATGGAGCTTGCAAAAGTAGTGGGAACCATCGCTAACTCTACATTCTGAATGGCGTTCGCAGTGGTTCCACCTCGATGACATGAACCGCAGGCGCCGATCGCACCGCTTCTAGCGCAGCCAGCTCGACATCTTCATCAGACTTCATGGCATTTTGATCCGACTTTAATGTATCCAAGTATTGTATTCGGTACGCTGTATAGGAAAAAAATGGTAATTTCATGCTTTCCATTGTTTTGTACGGGTGATTTCTGCCGTCCAGTGCACAACTATTGTTCTTATGGATATGGAAACAGCGTACTGGAGTGATTACGTTTAGTGGTTTTCGGCAGAATAATTGCAAGACATTCGTACCGAAGAGTGACTCGCGCTGTTACTGTAACCTTTTCCCGTCTTCAATTGCTCTTTCGTTTTATCCGATCTCTTTTTCCTCTGCAACAGAATAGGGGTGTTAAGAAATGATCCATAATGAGGGAAAATTAGCTTAGAGAATAATGCACCGCAGATGGAGTGTCTTTGATTTCAGTTCTTTCGTTTGGTGTTGCATTTTCTTCTGGGAGTTTATCCTATAAAGCGAAATTCTGAGCAAATCTTGATGTTTAATTAAAGATCAAGTATCAAAGCAAAGGTCAGTGTGATCACATCTTTGGAGAGATTGCTAAGAATCCTTCACCAATGGGTGATGCAACTACCAACTACTAGATGAATGGGAGGCTCTATTTTATCTTAAATGAGGTCGAAAAAGCCTCCTATTCCTAAAAGTTAACGTTGTGATTTTCCGTAGGAGGAAAAATTGTGAAAGAGTCATGTGAACTCTTGAGGATTAGCGTACCGTATCTTGTACCTTCCTGTACCTAAACAACAGATTTCGACGATTGCGTTAACGAATGGCTAGCAATGTATAATAAATGAGAAGACGAACGTACTGTGTCACATCCACTCTTGGTGAGTCATCGTTCTGGAAGAAAAGATGTTTAAAAGGAACGAGGCAACATCCTCTCCCATTGAATCCTCAACTAACTTTCTGTGCTTGATCGTTGCTCTCATTCATAGGTACGGGCTTAGTGTGTTGATGTGGTGAAAATGAGACCTACAGGGTTATGTAATGGCGCTACTATGTTTTCTTTTATTTTCCTAATAAACATCATTATTTCGAGCATAATGGAGGGGATCGGTCTGCCAAACAACTAATAGAACAACATAATCTGTTATTTTATTAGTAATGACATAAAATTAATTACGTAATCTGTACGAAGCTTGTAGCCATTGGGAGAAGGAGTAGAGAAAAGAGGTAGGGCAGTGATTTCGTCAGGTGACTTGAAGTAACCTATAGTTGCAGCTAAACCTCATAGTTCTAATCTTCTTAGAAATATTTATTTACACTGACACCAACAGCTGAGTCGGCACAGACCTTTTTAATTGACGTTAAAGTCTCCGACGTATCAATCCATTAGAGGCGCCAACTTTACTGATCGTACATGTTTGTTGAAGTTTTAGAACGCGAGTTGGCCTGATCAAGTCAACGTTTTTATCTTCCCAGACAAATCTGGTTGACAAGGAGGAGCGAAAGCCTTTGCTGACACCAAGGCGGTTTTGAACCATCACCCGTGCGGCCACAGCGGACCTCTTACCGATGCGGACCTTTCATGTAATTCACTTTAGGACCAATTTGTACCTTCAAACAAGTATCAAATTTGTGCCTTTCTAGCACTAAGACATGGACTCATTCAAAAACTTCTACGTGACTGTATTGTTCAGATTACACTTCCCACTCAAAGTTATGTTTTAAAAACCGCTTGTCTGGCAGTGATGATTTGTGTCTTATTAATTGACCAGACCCTTTTTGCTAGACATACACTCTTGACATCTGCTTAGTTATCAACGCCATTTAGCATGTTCGGTACGATCTCGATAGATCTTTTGGCTGTATTTTAATCAGACTTTCTCAGTGAATGCAGTTCGGGTTTTTAGATAAATTATAGGGGTGATGCAGTGAAACATGTCGTGTCCCAGTTCTCCAGAGAGGGAGCGGCGGACTTCAGTGGGCAGAACCTGGCCACGATTGTCCGGATCCAGAGAAGCTTGCGCTGGGCCAAGACATCTCATGGTGGCGCAGCCCCAGGCGGCCACGTGGTCAGGGCACCATCCATCTGACCCGACACCCGAGTCCCTCTTCAAAGGCCTCGGGACCCCTCAATTCCCACATCGCAGTACACACCTAAGTGGTTTATAAGTATAATACGAAAGATGATCGATAACACATGAGGTTTATTCTAATAACATCACTGCAAAGTGGTTCAATGGCGAGAACATAATACATATTTATACATGCAAGTGAAACAACACTATCCAACGGGATGATCAAATGAATAGGCGGCTAAATGACTTTTGGCATGGGTAAATAGACTGTGGTATGGCCGACGTCTTAACGTGGCATGTGGTGAGGTAAGATGTGAGTGGGATGTTTCAAAATTATATTAAAGGCATCACCCCACGAATCTGGGGTGGCACGGGATTCAGGTGGTACGGGATTCAGGTTATGCCTATACGGGATCGTAGATTGTGGGGAGGAGGGTGATTCCGTTCTTCTCTTCCTAATCGCCGTAAAAAAAGAGGCTTCCGAGCGGAACGTTCGGAAGATTCCGATTACGAAGAGTTGTATTGGAGCGCGCCAGTCCTGTGCACGCGCCGTATCTTCCGGACCTTTTTTTTACGGCGATTAGGAACTGTAAACGGAATCACCCTCTTCCTCCACAATCTACGACCCCCTATAGGCATAACCCACCTGAAACCGTACCACCCCAGATTCGTGGGGTGATGCCTTTAAGCTGGCAACTTAATATCGGCGCGAACACAAATTTAAAATGCGGCATGCATTCATTACAATCCAAAAACGCAGAACCAAAGAGGAGTTACATGCAAGACAAACGATGAAATATCCGGAAACCAGGGCACTGGGAATCAGCCTTTGTATAAGGTGAGTGGCGCGCGAAAGCTACCGTAAGGGTAACCGCGGCGACTTTCCCGTCTTCGCGCCGATCGGGAAAGTCATGGGCAGGCACGACTGAACATCTACATACTAGTTCCTTGAACGTCTCAATGCGTTCTTTTTGGATGGCACATAATCTGATTTAGCTTCGTCCAGAATAGTGTTTGTGTTTGTAGCCTCGTTAGTGCTTGAAGTGTCGTAAGCGTACGTTTGTCTCGCAGGTTGTGCAGCTGGCGATGCTGGTGCTACATTAGAGTATCCAGAATTTTTTGGGTATTCCACATTCTGGGGATAAGCTCGTTGTGATGCTGGTTCCTGTTGCATCTGGTATCTGGTCTGTGCCGAAGATGAATAGTAGTTGTTGGCTGGGTAGTTGCTGTAGCCACCATTTCTATAGCCGCCACTAGCGTAGTTATTGTAGCCACCGTTGCTATTGTAGTTACTGTAGCCACCACTGTTTCCGGTGTTGTAGTCATAGTAACCACCACTACTGGCACTAGGGTAGCTGCCGTAGCTGCCTCTATAGTAATTACTGTAGCCACCATTTCTGCCAGTATTGTAGCCAGTACCGTAACCATAGTTAGTGTTATAGCCGTTCCTGTATCCACCATAATTGTATCCATAATTGTAGTTGGAGGTTCTGCTTAAAGAATAGTTGTTTGCAATTCAAATTAAGAGCGCGAAAACAAATTATATGGGAATCACACTCCACTTACACAAAAGAAGACATAAATGTAAACATTTGAGTCCAACGTTTTCTATTTCACTTCTTTTCTACTTCTTTTCAAAAGCTCCTTCCTTATTTTACATTGAAACCAAAAGAGAAACCTATACATCGGTTTCTTTCCTTTTCCTCAGGCAATGGATTAAGCTACCGTGAATTTCTTAATATTGGGATAAGCTAAACAAAATATTTGTAATCATGGATAAAAAAACATCTTGTTTTCAGCATGGGCAAATTGGTCAAGAAAAAGTCCCGAACAAGTCACACAGCAATGTTTTGCTTTAAAAATCTCTTAAGAACAACTACTTCTTGTTTTATTGTTACACAACTATCGTTTTGCTTTTAAAGATTTGTTGTCTTCAATGACTTTTTTTGAGTATTTTATTCTTTACTGAGTTCTATTAACTAAACTTTAACTTTTATATTGCCCTTTTCTTTACATCCATCTTTCTTCTCCTTTCTGCACTTTTAATGCGATGAAATAAACAAGTTTATGATTCGCCTATAAAAACCTGTCGGCGAAAATTTCTTTCATTTATCTGAAAGGGTATTGGTAGTTCGTTAACATTCTATCGGAAAAAATGGTAAATTGAAGAAAAAGATTTGAAAGTTTTGCCTAAGCTGTTATTGGTCTTGGCCGAGTAACGGGTAGCTTCTCCTATTCTTTTGTACCTCATGGATAATTCTTCTCACTACAGTTATTCCACATTGTGAATGAAATTTTGTGATCTGGTACTCGCGAAAGGCTAATGAGAAAATATTTGAAAAAAAAGAGGAAGCTTATTCAATCACTCACCTGCATCCTCTTCCACAACAGCCGCAGCAGCAGCAATTATATCCACCGCAACCACCGAAGAAAAACGCTTGCGTTGCAAGTCCGAAAGAAAACAGAAGATATAGCAGTCGGAGCATTTTCGTTCTCTCTAAACATGTAATTTTTCGAAAGTGTTGGGAAAAATAGATGGATAGATTGTAGATACACTGAAAATCAAAATTTAAGTAGACCACATGAAATGCGCCTGTAATTGTGTATTCTTGCTAGGATTTATACTACTGTTCTGACCTTGAAGAAATTAGAGAAAAGTACTTGCAGCATGTAGCTGAAATCAGCCTAGACTAGTTTTTCTGGCGACTCATTTGCGCTACCATGCGATCGCTCTCCTTCCGCCGTAGACCTGCGTCAGTACAGTCGTCCTTTAGCGCATCACAGTCATCTGAATCTCAACTTGACAGAATAAAACCCAATTTGTCACGCGAAATCTCTTGTCTTTACGTAGTGAACTTTCAATACTTTAAATACTATGAAGTTTATTGAAGAGAAACGAACCTGGCATAGTCTAACAAATCACATTCAGTGCACAGATTGTTTTTATAAAATATTTTTCTAGAAAGAGAAGTAGAATCTCTCCGGCCCACCACTCCTATTGTGACGCCATGAAACACGTTGAACGGTGCCAAGATGCCCAGCTGGGGCCGTAGGAGCGCAATTTTCTGTTTTATGGCGCTGGCGCAGCAACTCAGTGCGTTGGGACCCTCCTGCAGCTGTCTTCTGGGAACGGTAGTAACATTCGCTGCAAGGTTCGTCCCACCTGAGGCAATAAAATTATGATGTGTTCTGAATCTCAACTCTAACAGCACACATATAAAACAATTAGAAGCGAAAGTTTGTAGTACTTTTAGTAGTTTACGCATTTTTTTTGGAACAACATTTAAAAGATCCGGAGCAGCGTAAACTTTGTAATTTTCATCGAAGAAAGCATACACACAGGAAACGATTTAGTAGACATAACCACAAAGACATAACCCACATAGAAAAGTTTAATATAAATATAGGAATAATGCACAGGAAACGAAAAAGTGTACAATTCCCGAAAAAGATCAAAATATTTAGAAAGAAAGAAGACAAGCATCTAATCTAATGCTAAGTTGGAACGTATAACGAACTTTCACATTTCATTCGCTTTTGTCGTGTTTAACCTACGCTCTTGAAAATCATCAGAACGCAACTCTAAAACGCATTTGTTATTTTTAAACGTTTTACATTAGGAAACTAAAAACTTACGGGAAAACTGGCGCAAAAGATAATAACCGGAAAGGAGTCTTTGTTTGGCAGAGAGCCAAAAAGAATTTTTGTTCGTAAAATTGGAGATGAACATGCTCTTAAACCTCTTCCTAACATATAGCTGAAAGTAACCTATGCTATCTCGCGTTTCACATACATTCACATAGAGGCGAATCATATGTCACAATTGCTTAGTTTCTTGAGTTTTGCCCGAAAAAGATATTCCACTGTTCAGAAAAAGAAAACTTCAGGAAGAATATTTCGAGAGAATACGATAAGTTTGTGATTTATTAATGCTTTAAACAAACAGTTTCAATCCATCTGTATAATTTAAGCACCACGCTAAATCTAAGGACTTTACTGCTATGTGAATTTAGAAGTGAACATGTTCAAAAAGGCTTTTATGCTCTACGTAACACATGACTAAAAGTGATCCGCCCTATTAAGTGTTTCAATATGCATTCAGAACTTTTTTGGCAGTTGCTCAGTGACAGAATGCTCGCCTATAAAATGGGTGGCGCAGGTTCGGTTCTCACCGGTGCAAAGTTCTTCATCGTTATGGAGCACACTACGGTCAAAACGGCATGAAGCAGGTACGCAACTGCATACGCGTCCTCTCTCGAGGCTCTCCGTTGAAGCGTAGTGGCTCGGAGCGTGGTGCAACCCTTGCTGGGACCACCCACCGGAGCAGTTTGCGACGGTCCCACCTCGGTTCCAACTGCTGCCTCCACCGCGCTCGGTTTCGTGACTCTTTTACAATTGGAATCCAAAAAATTTGTATAGCAGGAAAGTTCCGAGCGAGTATGCAAATGCACCGCAACTACACTCGTGATTCATGTCGTTTTGACCATATTGGTATTTTTGTGACACTCCGACAAACACACAAGCATACACACACGGACTCAGCGCGTTAAAGGCATCACCCCACGAATCTGAGGTGGTGCAGATTTCAGGTGGAGTATTCGTATAGGGGATGGGAGACTACGGAGAGGGAGGTGATTCCGTCCATTTCTTCCTAATTGCCGTAAAAAACGGCCCGGAAGATGCGGCGCCGCACAAGACTGGCGCGCTCCAATCGAACCTCTTGTACAAAATGGTACGCCAAAACGGGTGAAGCCGTATCTTCCGGGCCGTTTTTTACGGCAATTAGGAAGAAATGGACGGAATCACCTCCCTCTCCGTAGTCTCCCATCCCCTATACGAATACTCCACCTGAAATCTGCACCACCTCAGATTCGTGGGGTGATGCCTTTAATATACAGCATGATATATATTTTTTCGAAATGCGAGCGGACAATGAATAGGTTGCTGACACTGTCTCCGTCGCTCGCTGGCAGAGATGGCGCGTACATACGCCTGTGCTCGCAGACGTGGCACGGTATTAGGTACTTCGTGGCGGGAATCAGTGCGACAATGTTGTTTCCCATGTAGTTTCTTCCGCATAAGTAGGAGGAATTGAGCGTGATGGGCCCATACTTGTAAACTAAGGACTCTTATTAACACTACCTATTCGTGGAGTGATCCCAACGCTCTCGGTTTCGTGACTCTTTTACAATTGGAATCCAAGAAATTTGTATAGCAGGAAAGTTAAGTAGAATCACCAGATTTTTTTTGTCGAAAAGCATATTGATGGGTGTCTATATCGGGATTCAATTCCCGTAAAGAAATTAGTTTCTTAGTGTGGCGGCACAAGGAGAGGGAAGCAAATGTTTCCCTTCTGGTAGCTTCTACTATCTCTAGTTATGATCTCGAAAAGGCGAGTATGTAGGTCTTCCTTGAATCTGAAATTGCGCAATGTTGCCAGAGTATTACTCTGATATATATATATATTTAGAATTTTTTAGATTATCACAAAACTGAAGCATGAAACGATGTGTACTCGAAAATGGCGATCGCTTTACAGGAGACCATATGGAACTTCATTGATTACTTCAGAGATCGCATGCACACGGAAGTGGTACTGATAGGTATGACCTGCTACTTACGTTAATTACTAACATCCTCTTCTTCCATTTTTTTGCACTTCGAATCTATGTAGAATCTTTAAGATCTAGTAGTCTCTCGAGATGAGTTAAGCTTCTATTGACTCTCATTTTAGAATAAGAAGGAGATTTTTATCTCCTTACCTCTGATATCAACATACTTCCTGCTTTGACTTATGCCGGAGATGTGATGCGCTTCAAAGACAATCTTTGGACCAGAGCCGAGAGTGACTGGGTTCCATGCTACATTAGCCATTAGAGCATAGGAACGCCGCCGACCCGATGGTCAGACTTGTTCACAAGGTTCTTCAAAGTAAAATTTGATGCTCCTCGTATCCATCGTGTCGAAAGGAGTTCCACTGGGCGACATTGGCATACGCTCGAGCAAATTGAAATGCAAACAGCGGAGGCAAAAGTGATCTAGGAGATTTTCACCATTACAGAAAAAAACAGCATCTTCGGATTTCGTTGCTTATGCAGAAATATTAGTACTTAGTTATCAGAAATTACTTAGTTGTATGTTAAGTGTTGATCAGAACGAAACTTTCAGCATGAATGACCGCCTACTTTGGAACTAGAACTGCGTTCTCTATGTATTAAAAAAAAACGTCTCTGGCGTACCAATCCATTTGGGATGCGCCAACGCGTTTTAGTGCAATTCTTAATCGTTTGAGGTTTACAAACGTGTAAGTGGCTTATACAAAATGAATTGCAGGGCAGCCGATAATCAGGTCAGTGTTTTTATCCTACCAAACAAGTGTAGTTCCAATTTATCGACTCAGTAGGGATAAAAGGCTTGGTTGGCACTAGGGCGGTTTCTAACCATCCACCGTGTGGCTATAACGAACCTCTAACCTACTGCGCCACACCCGCCCTATGCATTTAGAAGAAAAAAGGTCCAGTCAGTTCAGTTTTTTCAGAAAAAATTTTACTGTGCTGGTAACATGTGCAGACTAAAACATTGCGTACTATTTTTCGGGGAGTTGTAGTCCTCTTAAAACTATAAAATATTATCTACGCTGTGTATAAAACAAAAAGTAGCACTGGACATTCCATAGGCGCTCTACCTCATTCCAAAATGAACGTCCATTTTTCGTAACTGATCGCCATCGAGCAATGTAAAGGGATTTTGGCGGCCACCATATTTATTGATGACTCATAGGTTACTTTCGCTGAACCTATTGTAGATTAGGTTATTGCACGAAAGTGCTCGAAACATGAAATAGATAATCTTAAAGTAGCCGTACATTTGACCAATCTCGAAATATTGACATGATCTACGTGAAATCAGAAGTGGCGGTGTGCGAAATCCAAGCACCAGAAGATGTCGCTAATCAGTGCCTATATCTAGACAGAAAACAAAGCAAACTCGTTGCGTAAGATTCAACCAACATCTGAATGAATTTCCGTTTGCGAAAACCGTTCATTGCTCCAGTCCCGTCCGTACCTGGATACTTCATCAACGCAAACCTGCTCCTAGCCGAAACCGTTATGAGTATTTAAGTGTATCGTTGCATCGTTGCATTCATCAACTAACGCTGCTAAAAATCTCCCAAGGTGAGCGAATTTATCGCATTTTTCGCAAATATTTGCTTTATCTATTTATGAGCATAATCTGTTGAAGGTCTTCTGCCTGTACGGTGGACATCACCGCCCTTACTACTACAGCCAATCACTCAGCATGTTGCGACCATGCTTCGTCCTTTTGGCGCTGGTTGCCTCTACTGATGCCTTTCTGTGGCAGCTATTCGGTCTAGGCGGTTGTTGTTGGTATGACGCTTTTCATCTGCATAAATTTAGAGTTGTGCACTAGATTTCCGCTCTTGCAGTCCTCCTCCTTGCCCACCACCCGAACCTCCTCCACCTCCTGCACCAAGTTGTTGCTGTCCCCCTGCACCGTGTGCTCCAGCTGCTCCTCCGGTACATGCTCCACCTCCACCAGTATATGCACCGGCTCCTCCGCCTCCACCAGTATATGCACTTCCTCCTGCTCCTCCACCAGCTGCTCCTTCGTATCCTGTGGCTGGTGGTGGTCCAGTTTATATTGTCGTTCCAGCAATTTCCGTTGGAGGTGGTGGCGGTGGAGTTGCTCCACCTGTAAGTGGCGGCTATGTTCCTCCACCTGTAAGTGGCGGCGGCTATGTTACAGCCGGAGGTGGTGGCGGTGGCTACATTCCTCCAAGCGGCGGTGGTGCTTATCCTACGGCAGGAAAGAAGTAGACATCATTAATGATTATGTAAACAACATGTCTTTATCTGTACTTATGCATAAAATAATTGTAACTGGTCTATCTTGTGCTCAAAGCCTGTCATAAGCGAAAAGGTTAGTAGGATTAGGACTCTACCTTCGCTTGCTCAATCAGTGACCATTTGGCTATTTGCATTTGTATTTGCTATTAGCAAGAGACAGTCGCCCTTTCTCCTGTGATTGATTGACTGATAAGTCTGAGAATTTTACAGGATTTTCTTTCAAGCAGTTTAAACCTCTATTTCTCATTTTTAGATTTTCTCTTGTGTTTCTACCAAAAGTTTTCAAAGCAGAGATGACTTGCTGCTTGGTTCTATTGAGATTTCAGCAAAAAAAAAACCAGAATTAGTGCTGTTTTCATTTTTCATCTTTTGTTTACACCACTACTCGTGAAGAATTTAAAGGTAAGATAAATTCTCCGGCGTACCAATCCGCTTAGGATGCGCCAGTGCATTTTTACTGCAAATCCCAGTCATTGAGGTTTTGGAACGCTTACACAATGAACTCAGAGCCAGCCGACAATCAAGTCACTGTTTTATTCTTCAGGGAATTCTGGTACCTACTTATCGACCCGAGAGGAAGGCTTGGTTGGTGTTAGGGTGGTTTCGAACCATTGACCGTGCGGCCACAGCGGACCTCTCACTGACTGCCCTTGAAGCACTGACTATCATTTATTGCTGTATTATCTGTTACTATTATTTGGAAATTTGAGAGTTATTTTCCCTCGACTTTCTCACCAAAAGAGAAAAGAAGCAAAACACTCAAGGCAGTAGGAATTGATTGAGTAAAACGAGTTTGTGTTGCGAAAGTTTCATTTTTCGTGTATAGACAGACAATCAGAGGCTTTGATCCTCTTCTTCTAGGGATCAATTTAGCGTCCACCAACGTAGGCACCACCTGGGGCAGGTCCGGGAAGAGCTGGAAGAAGTCGTTATATGGGCAATACGGTGATTTGAACTTTAATGAAGTCTTGAAAAGCCAGTGGAAACATACGAGCAGAGTGGATTTCAGGTCCAGCATAAGCACCGCCGGCTGGGCCACCTGCGACAAATGCTGAAAAGATGGAGCTGAGAAGTTGAGTTGAAGAAAGGTGTAAATTAAAGTTGTTAAGAAGGTGTAAATTGTCTTACGAGCTGAGGCGTGGACTGGAGCAGCGTAGCTTGAGAAAGGTCCTGGAGCAGGAGCAGGGAATGGTCCTGGAGCTGGACCAGGGAATGGTCCTGGAGCTGGACCAGGGAATGGTCCTGGAGCTGGAGCAGGGAACGGTGCTGGAGCAGGAACAGGGAACGGTGCTGGAGCTGGAGCCGGGAATGGAAGTGGAGGAGGGGCTTGTGCATATCCCGCAGGTGCAGGAGCTGCTCCGCATCCAACTGGTGCAGCTCCGCAAGGAGCTGGAGGTGGCGGTGGTGGGGGAGGAGGAGCACATCCACATGGTGGTGGTGGTGGAGGTGGAGCACATCCACACCCTCCTCCTCCGGAGCCTCCGAACAAGAATGCTTCGGTGGCAGCGAACACGGCGAAAGCAACGACAGCGTACTTGAACATTCTACAACAGAAGGATCATTTGCATTCAATTTTCCTGGCGATATGCAGAGACAACATAACATAAATACTCGGTACTGTTCAATACACTAATATCATTTTTAGCAATTTTGGTTCTTTGAAGCAATACTTTCCGAAAGTAGATCTATCTTAATTCAAGTGCGTTTTAAAATATCGTAAATTAAAAAGCTGGCAAGGAAACGAAATAGGGATTGAAATAGTGATGCTTCTATCTAAACATAGCTAACGTTTCCTTTTATATTCGAAATTTCTAGCTTTTCTGCAACAGGTTTATCTGCGGAATAACGCAGGCGCATACGAGATTTGCAGATAGAAACGGGAGTTGAGAGAAGCGATTTTGATTGCCGTTGTTGAAAATTTGCGCGAAAACCAGAAATACGAGAGACATGTAGCAGCGATTAGAACCTTGGCATGGCTCCAGATAATTGGACCACAAATATTCTCACCACAAACAGATGAATTTTCCCTCAGATGCTTCAAACGCTAGTTTCAATTTTCAGTGCCATTTGATAAGGACAGGTGAAACGAGGAAAAAAATGCCATAAAGTTGCTTTTTTTTATTGAAATCTGGTATGGAATAAGTAATTGAATAAAAAAGAAAACTCAAAATTTGCTGCTGCTGACAATTTGTTGCTCAGTGTACAATAAATATTTTATGTGAACTTCATGACGTCAACATTAACAAATTTCTTTTTTATTCTTTTCATTTTCCATATTTGGGACCGAAGAGTGCATTTTACAAATCATTTGGATATTTCTACTCACTCGAATTATGTGAAAATTTGAGGTTATTTGAAAAGTGCCGTTTTCGAATAAATCAGTGAAGAGGAAGGTGATTTGTGAGCACATTCACTTCTGTATCCATTGTTGATTTCTGTATCCAAAAAAAAATATTCATAGACGATTTGCAAGTGAAAGAAATCAACATAAAAACCTTACATTACCATACTTTTTGCTTAGTTTTGTTGTTAGTTCTTCTGTTTTCTTTTTGTGTTCTCCGTCTACTTCGTTGGTGTTCGTAGCAGTAGATTATTCTCCATCTTCAGCGCTGGTTCCTCTCGACAGCAGATCGGTTTGTTGGTTTCGACCGATTCTGGACTTGGTGGAAGCGAAATCCAGCCGTGTAGTGATGTTCGAGTAGCGGATGAAGATAGCATCTGTTTGGGTCTCATTCAGTCACTTATCTGGTACGTTTAAGTCGGCACTGACCTGCACAACAATGGCACTGTACAGTATACTGTGTCGTATGATCAATTGTGAACGGTGTTAATCGAGGCGCCAACTGGAATGTCTCAGTTCATTGTTTGTTTCATTCACGCTTAGTCCAAAAAAGCGTTGGATTTACTTTGGATTGGACTGGATTGGATTTGATTAGCCATGATAGGTGCTACTGTTGTTTAGTAGAGCGATTCGAAGAAGAAGGAAGAAAAAAGAATTCGAAGAAAAAGAAAAGAACCGATCTCTGAACATTATCGTCGGAGCGAAGTGCCCCACGGAAGCGCCGTACGTGAACTGTGAGCGTTATTATAGTTTCTTTATGATTTTCTTTTCTTTTTTTTTTTCGAAAGCCATCTAAACCTACTTTCAACTTGCGTTCAAGAATAATTATTGGCCGCTTTTTTTTTAGCATGAAAATTATAGAAGTAAATACTTCTACAGGAACCTTCAAGTTGAAAAATTCTTTGTTTCCATTCAGTTTCAAGTTTTTTCCAAAATCAAAATGTTTTACATCAGTTGGCAGAGACTGTTCGTGTTCTACGACGATAGTTTTCCCCTTTTAATTTTATTTCTCCTGTCTCTTTCCGTCAAGTTGACGAAACGCTGCATTTTTGACATAACTTTTTCGTTTGCATTCCATCAAGAGGACAAGGCTGTCGAATCTGCTATTGGCGTTGTGCATGGAGAACAAGTAGGGGTTGAAAATACCACCTAGCGTTTTGTTTTTGCTCTTCAAAAATGGAAATTATGACTTTGAAGACGAACTACAGGCCAGTCGATCAGTCGGCTGAGGAAAAATCTATTTCCTCCGATTTTTTTTTAAAAAAGGAATGCAGCAAATTAATCACTAGCCTACGCTCCATTGTTGTTTTGTTCCCCTTATCGTTCTCAACAACTTTTCCAATCCTTAGATAAGTTTCTCTTGGCTTTACATTGGTTCTATCCATGTTTATTTCTGTCTCCTCTTCAATTTTTTTTTCATGTGTTTTTCCATTAAAAGCACCATACAACGAATCTGACATGGTATTGGCTCTTCGTGGGAGAACTAGAGATGGAGTTGTTGATGGGAGAATCAAGAGTGGTTTTGTTCATCTCGCCCTAATCGTAGTAGAAAAAAAGGTGTGGGAAACACTCAGCTCATACGAGGTACGTTAGAACGGTCCTCAATGTGCACTTTTCAGTCTCCTCAGCAGCATATCCGTTTGCTTTGCATGGGCTGGTGAGGAAACCCCATTAGTCTTCGACCACTTGCACCGGGGTGCAGCGCGTGCATATGCGCATTTAACTGAAGTCATCTTGAAGAGCCGCGTCTTCCACGCCGTTTTTCCGGCGACTAAGACGCGATGGGCGGAAACACCCCGGATCCCGCAATCTACAACCTCATCTCTAGCTTTTTCCGCCGATTCCCTCATCCTTTATGCAGGTTTCTTGAAGTCTGAGCCACCAAACAGGATTGGTTAAATTCTTTAAAAAATCTTCCTTAGCCTTCGATGGTGGCTCCGTCCACATATGGAGTAACCAAAGTGGAATCACTAAGAGTCAACAAGTTAGCAGCATCCATTTCTGCCGTCATGCAAATGAGGCAGGTCGACCTCCACCCACTAGGAACAAAAACTGAATTTGGAACGTTGTTTTCAGCTGTTATATTTCCAAACAGAGGCTTAGGGAGCCATTACGAAGAATTTTTACAAGAAACTGCAACTGGTCAATTGAAATTACCATGCTATTATTACCGATGATCTGCTCAATCAACCAACACTGTTGATTGGTCCAGGCCTCAAGAAACCTGCTTATGTCGTAATTGAAGTAGCGTCCTCTGACGACGTCTTCCCCGCCATTTTTACGACGATGAGGGAGAGATGAGTGGAATCATTGTGATACCGCAATCTACAACCCCATACTGGTTTTCCCGTGAGGAACCCATGCCACGTCAAATTGGATCAAAACGGCGTAAAGCACGTACGCAATTACGTACGCGGTTTCTGTCGAGACGCTTCGGTGGAGCGTGGTGAAACCCTTGCTGGGACCACCCATCGCTGCATTTTGCGGCGTTCCCATCTCGGTTCCAACCCTGCCTCCACCGCGCTGTTTCGAGCACGTACGCAAATGCACCACAACTACACTTGTGACTCATGTCGTTTTGACCCGACTGTATGCTGACTTCAATTGTGAAGTTTAATGCGTTTTGTAGGTCTCTGCAGCTCATTCAATGCCCTCAATACTGAGCACAATTCTAATGAGGAGCTTTGGCGAACTTAACAACTTGATCAAAGGCAGCATATCACGGAATTGACGAATTGTTTAAACGTCATGGTAAAACTTAGGATTTGGGATGTAGATTACAGATATGAGCGTAGCCGCGTTCAGTTCCTCCTAGTCGTCCTAAAAATGGCGTGGGAATCGGCTTTCGTTCCTACGATATGAGCTGGAACGCGGCACCTTCATGCATGGGCAGCGTCCACGTGTGAGAAAAACGAATGAGGTTTCCTGAGCAGTGTGTTTAAGTGAAACCAATGAATAGGCCGTTGAGAGAATCGGAGCGTGTTCCAATGTACCTGGTTAGGAACATTCTTTCGTCATTTTTTAGGAAGATTAGGAGAAGATGAACGCTACGCTACGCTCATATTCGTAACCTATGTTCTGAGCATCAAATTTAAAAAATTAGCATACTAGTTACTTGCAGTTTCAACACAGATGCGCGGTTTTGGCGATGACCTCATATGATACATATGTAACATCTTTCCAATAATTTCATGTTTTTTTGCATTTTTAAGCTTGAAAAAAGGTCCGCAAGTTATTGAGCAAATCAGTACTTTCTAGGAATGTTAAAAGAGTATAAGAATGACCGGTTCATGATATTTTCATGGGCATCTATCGAGTGTTGCTGATCTTGAATGCTGTTTGATGGAATGATTTGAGGAGTATGCCAATACTTTCACATCGATCTTTGGATTAGAAGTTTGATCTTTCCCGGCATCCCGAAAATCACTAAAGAAATTGAATTGATGACAAAAAGACCAGGAAACGTGTTATTCACACTGCCTATTCACTAAGATCTCATGTGCAAAAAATTTCTGATTGACTGAAGGAGTGCTTTTGAAGAAGTGGATCAATTTTGTTAGCTGATCCACTTTTCAAAGTTGAGTTTTTCCTTTTTGTGTGCCACTATGTGACTACTTTTGTTGATGTAGAACTATCGAGTGTTTTGTTTGCGATAGGAGGATTTCTTTAGTGATTTGAAGACGGTGTCGTTTATTCTGCCGAAAAACAAATACTAAGTTCATTCAAAGCCTCCACATTTCCATTTTTGATCTGCTGATGATGAACACGTGATGCACTAAAATAACCAACTCTGCACTATTCTTAGCACAGAAGGACACACAGAGAAAGTATAGGTGGGAATAGAAAATTTTCTCGTGAGTGGAAGCTCTGCCTTGATTAAATTTTCTTCGAGCTCTACTTCATATGTAACATCTTTCCAATATTTCCATCTCTTTTTTTGCATTTTCAAGTTTGAAAAAAACGTCCACATGATTGTGGATAGAGCACTGTTGTTCTTTTGTTTTAACTATGTTACTGCACACGTTCTCACCTGTTCGATTAAGGAAAACTGCCCAGTTTTCATCGAAAAAAAAAAACTTGGTATAGGAACGCACTGCTGCAAGACTCGCTTCAGATTGTTGTGGCATTTTTTTCCAAAAAAAAGTTCAGAAAAAAGCTGCAAATGGTTAAATGATCAAACACCTTTGAATAAAGGAGCAAGAATGGAGTCGCAATCTTAATAATCCTATTAGTTGTGGTAAGTTTTGAGCACAGGGTGAAATAGTTACATTTATTTTACACATAAGTACAGATAAAGACATATCGTTAACAACATCACTAATGATGTCTACTTCTTTCCTGTCGTAGCATAAGCACCACCGCCGCTTGGAGGAATGTAGCCACCACCACCGCCACCGCCAGGAGAAACGTAACCGCCACCACCGCCACCTCCAATGCCGCCACCTCCAGGAGGAGGAACGTAGCCGCCACCTCCAATGCCACCACCTCCAGGTGAAGGAACATAGCCGCCACCTCCAATGCCGCCACCTCCAATGTCGCCACCTCCAATGCCGCCACCTCCAGGTGAAGTAACATAGCCGCCACCTCCAATGCCGCCACCTCCAGGAGAAGGAACGTAGCCGCCACCTCCAATGCCGCCACCTCCAATGCCACCACCTCCAGGTGAAGGAACATAGCCGCCACCTCCAATGCCGCCACCTCCAATGTCGCCACCTCCAATGCCGCCACCTCCAGGTGAAGTAACATAGCCGCCACCTCCGATGCCGCCACCTCCAATACCGCCTCCTCCAACGCCACCACCTCCGATGCCTCCGGTGGAAATTGCAGGAACGATTATATAGACTGGACCACCGCCGACAGCTCCTCCACCAGCACCACCACCAATACCACCACCACCAATACCACCACCACCAATACCACCACCAGCCACGGGGTACGAAGGAGCAGCCGGAGGAGGGGGTGGTGGAGCAGGTGCGTATGCTGGAGGTGGAGGAGGTGGTGGCGGAGGAGGTGCATATGCTGGAGGAGCTGGTGGAGGATATGCTGGAGGAGCTGCTGGAGCACATGGTGCAGGAGCAGGGCAAGGAGTACAAGCTGGTGCTGGTGGACAACTGCAAGAACAGAAATGTAGTGTACAACTCTAAATTTATGCAGATGAAAAAGTGTCATACCAACAACCGCCGCCGCCTCCTCCTAAACCGAATAACTGCCACAGAAAAGCATTAGTATAAGTAACCAGTACCAAAAAAACGAATGGTCGCAACATGTTGGGTGATTGGCTGTGGTAGTGAGTGCGGTGATGTCCACCGTACAGACCGAAGCTCTTCAAAAGAATGTGCTCATAGATAAATAAAACAAGTATCTATGAAAGTGCAATGAATTCGCTTACCTTGAGAGATCTTTGGAAGCGTCAGTTGATGAATGCAGTGATGGGTACACTTAAATACTCATAACGGTTTCGGCTGGGAGCTGGTTTGCAAAGCTTGATGAAGCACCCATTCGCGGACGGGTCTGGAGCAATGAACGATTTTCGCGAACGGAAATTCACTCAGCTGTTTGTTGAACTTTGCGCACCGACTTTGCTTCCTCTTTCGCTTAGACATAGCAACTAATTAACGAAATCTTCTTGCGGTGTGAAGTCGCACTCCGGATAATTTTGATTTTCGCACATCATAATAATATTTTAAGAATGGTCAACGCTCGAATGTATGACTGTTTCGAAAATCTTCATTTCGATATTCCGAGTGTTTTCGTCTAATAGTATCTGCTATAGGGTTGGTGAAGCTAATCTATTAGGTTGAGGAATAAGTTCTTTCCGTTTTTTCTTTGTTGAAAAATCCTGATATTTTACAACAATTATAACAAGCAATTAATCAACTATGTATTCTCCGTCATTGTTTACGACCTGCTCCCACCTCTCGACCAACTTGTTAATACCGTTTTGCCAAAAACCGCCGGGCCTGGACTCGAAGAAGTTGTTGAGCCAATTTTCGAGGTCCTCGTTGTTGTCGAAGGTAACACCTCGCATTTGGTTCGACAGCGAGCGGAAAAGGTGATAATCTGTTGGCGCAAGGTCCGGAGAGTACGGTGGGTGCTGAAGGACTTCCCAATCGAGCTCTTGGAGGGCGGCTTTGACGATGTTTGCTGTGTGAGGCCGTGCGTTGTCGTGAAGCAGGATGTTTTTCGGCAAATCCCATCGAGTGAAGATGGTTCAAAATTGTCTTTTGGTCGCAATACATCTTCTCGGCCAATTCCCGACTTGATCGACGGCCGTCTTCCTTCAAAAGCGCTTTGAGACTATCCTCGTCGAAGTCAGAAGGTCGACCAGAGCGGAGAGAGTCGTCCAGGTCGAAATTGCCATTTTTGAATTTGGCAAACCAATTTCGAGCAGTCCTCGCAGTTATAGCATCCTCTCCATACACGGCGCAAATATCCCGAGCAGCTTCGGTGGCTTTTTGACCTCGGCGAAAGGCGAAGTAAAGAAGGTGTCGAAAATGTTGTTTTTTACCGCCTGGAATGTCCATTTCAGAGGCCTGAAATTAAGGCAACATTTAGTTATCGAAAAAATGGTTACAACAGGTTTGTAGAGCAGAAAAACCTCTTTAAAATGGTATATTACGATTGGCCTTACGACAAAAGAATCGCTGTAAACAAACGATCGATTAAAACGGCAAGAACTTATTCCTCAACCTAATATATGTCATTCGTCACCATAAATGAAGCGGCTGCCAAAAATCCTTCACATTTTTTTTGATGGTGGTTGGTCAATAGTCACGGAAAGTGGTTACCTGTTCTAGGATGCGGTAGAGCATGTGTGAAATTTACTGTGTTAGGTCTTGTGTTGTGCACATCGTAATCAGTTTTTTATAGTAGGAAGAGGATCGTAACTCCCCAGAATGTAATACGCACTGTTTCAGTTTGTTATTTTGTTTTGTTTAGATCATGGTCATAAACTGATAATTGCAAGAGGAAATCTGTTTCTGATTCTTACAGTGAATGCTCAGAAGAATTTCCAAAAAAATCTAATGTGTACAAATATTCAACGGGGGTTGGTTTGCATAGAGTTTGCTTCATATAGTCATATGAATCCCAAATTCCCGTGGAAAATCGAGGTTTTACCATGCATGTTTAACACCATTGATGTGAGTGAAGAGTAGAAATAACCAAAATTTTCGTAGATGCCACTCCATTTGTTCTTCATGCACAAAACTTGAACAGTGATAGAAAAGGCTAATATACTAAGTTCACGGAGTTTATTCGTCGTATCAATTTGCACTTGAAGAAAAATTCCTAACGACCTTCGCTGGTACTTAAATTTACGCAAATAACGCATCCTTTCCTTTTGCAGTCTTATTTTTCCCTTCTTCTGTATTCCCCAGAATTAAGTTCGTATTGCTGTGATTTTGTCGAACGTGCTGACGTCTACAAAGATGAGGAGTGCTAATTGTTGCTAGTCGGTACTGTTTCATGGTTTGGAATTTGTAGATGACGACTTTTGCACGAATATTGCGTAAGAGAACAAAGATTTTATTTTACTTCTAATGATTCTACATCTGGTTTGATTTACAGTTTGTGTAATGCATTGTTGCTCCGAAGAAATGCAGAATGCAGAGCGCAACTGTAAAGTCAAGATTTCACTCTGAATAAACCCTTAAAATGAAAGTTTGGCTAGGTCTGACAATGGTGAGTTTGTGTGGTACTCCTACTTGACAATATGCATTCTTAAATATGTCTGGTGCATCAACTTCTACGCGCAATTCGGCTTTGAACCACCCAATAACGCGCATCGCAGCCGTGTGGAAGAAGAATCTCAGTCGTAGACTTATGATGTATTGGGGTGTTCGGAAAGAATCTGCGGAAAATTTCGCAGTAGCGCAGATTTTTTGAGATGTTCTGGAAGTTCCCGTTTTAAATATATTATACAAGGACACTACCGCTTGTATACACATAATATATCTGGCTCCCTCTTCCTTGCCTATTTCATCCTATAATGGCCGAACATTCCACTCATATTCGACACTTACTCCTTTACGAGTTCGAATCTGGCCACCCCGCTGCTGAAGCCCATTGAAACCTAAGTCGATGCTACGATGATCGTGACCACCTCAAAATGACCTTCGGGCTTTCTTGAACTCCAAGTCGCTGGAGTTCTACGCCAAAGAAATCCGTGATCTTCTGAGACGTTGGCAGAAGGTTGTCGATGTTGATGGAGATCATTTCGTCGAATAATGAAATGTTGTTAAAAAGTTGTGTAGTTTTGAAATTTGTACTGATTTGCCGTATTTTGGCAGGTACTTTCCGAACACCCTAATATATGTTCGATGGCGTGGACGAAGCTGAAGGTCGTTCATGCAGCGGGCAGCGGCTAAGACAAAGGGAATAATATGAGCTGAAAAAGACATGCGTCGGAGTCGTGTCAGCACACCTGTCGCTGACGAATTCTAACATTATTTCGATGAACATACTGATTTCGCGTCCAAAAATCTGCGTGTTGATGAGGAAATCTGAGTCCGAATTTGACCTACGTCTACACTGCTAAATATTGTTAGTCTATTTGGACGTGTTGCTGTGAGTCCTCTGAATGCTTGTGATTCTCCTGATTCCTTTATCGTAGTGAATATCTTTCTTCCCTTTTTTTGGGCAGTGTAGATCTTGTTGCAATGTAGATCACGATTGCTGAAATCTTTCAAGAGAGGGTTGAGCTTCGTAGTTCTCCTGAGCCACATTCACCAAGAGCAAGAAACAGCTGATCCATGGATCTAATAAGTGGACGTCCATCAATGTCATCAACGTCGTTTGGTTTTCACCGGTACACAATCCTAGTTCAGGGGATACAGTTTTAACGACCGAGCTTTTCGATAGTGCCTAGTCTATCTAATTCTAGTTTATTTGTATATGGTATATATAGTCTCGTTTTAAACCTTCAGACAGAGAAAATTCTGTAAAAATCACCCAAGACCCATATCACTTTTAGTTTATTGCATGCGGAATTATCCAATTTCACTGGTTGATATCTCTTTTTCTGTGGTCTGGGATGGAGTGAAAACATTCCAAGTGACTTGATGATTTCCGTAATGCAACTCAAACAACCGACTCTCCCGTCACAATCAAAATGTGGTATGAAGATGTTGTTATTTGTGACTTTGTTCTTTTCAGCGATTCTCATAAATTATTTAAAGTTCTTGTTCCGTTCAAGCAACTGGGTATCTTCCGGATTTCGCTCAGTTGGACTTCTGGAGTAACACCGACATCGGAAGTGATCGAGCAATGCATGGCAGAACTGTTGCAGCGATCTTATCCAGCCTGACCTGTGCGCCGCAGTGTTTTTTTGTTTCAAAAAAAGCAGCGAGAAAAAGGAGAAAAAGGTGGGCGAGGAATATAGTAAAGAGTAACTTTCTTATTTATATTATATATATTCCTATTAAGTCATTTTAAGCACTGAATTGTTGAGAAGAAAAAAAGCAAGAAATAATGGATGTCTAAGGAATAAAAAAAAGGTGAAAGTTTAATTGGGAGCTTATTTTTTCAAGGATTTTATGTTCAAGCCATTGACGACAGTGCACGTTTTTGCGTGTGTGGTACGTGAGGCAGGCGCGTTTTAGGACACCTTGCAACTGCGGCTGAACGTCGATCCGCGTTCTTCCACGGTTACCACTGTTTCCTGTGTACAAATTTTTGCATTTTTTACATACTTTAACTTGTAATTGCTGCTAATCGCGTTGTTATAAGACTTTTTCATTCTCATTCATCCTGCTCACATAAAGTTAATTGGGTTTTAGCTATCAAAGATACGCGAATCTGAGTCAGACGATTTGGAGAATAGTTTTAAAAGACTACTCGTTGAATCCGATCAAGGTATCATGGAAACTACAAAAAAATTACTATATCTTCAATGATGCGTCAGTGATGCCTGCGGAGGGTTCTGATTTGAGAAGTAGCGAGACACTGCTGGTGTCAGGTAGTGAGAGTGAGCAGACGAATGGTCGAGTGACGCAGAAACTCGCGATGTATGGAAATTTTCCCAACATTTTGGTCAACATGATCAATCACGTAGCTGTCACAAACCACTCTACTTTTACTAGCTATGTTTGAATAAGGAAATGGTTCTAGTATTTGTCGATGAAACGAGTAAGCAGAGCAAAGCAAAGGATCCGAAATTTTACCACAAAATTATTTAATGAATTCAAAAACTGAATTCAAAAAGTTTAACGGTTTACTTTCAGTGAATAAAAAAGCCATTTTTGCTTTGAATATTTCTTTAAAAAATGCACAAAAAGAGTGATTTGCAATATAACGCTTGAATCTGCTACTTCCTTCCATAAGATAGAAGCGTTTTTGTAGCCCCATGTAGTGTGTGATGTTATTCAAAGATAATAAACCAGTTAAGTACAAAAATAACCTTTAAAAACTGGAAAATCATGAAAAATAACCGTAGGGAAGTGTGCGGCTAACCGTTAAGCCCCACTATCGTCAGTGGGTTAAAGAATACTTCCTAATGACATAATAATATTTCCCATTGACCGAATTGGAGAGCAGCGTACGGAGCGCAACGCAAGACTGAACTCACCATTACTGCCAGATACTAATTAACTACTAAGCTAACTAACACCTCAGAAGTGAATTCCTTAACTTCCGGCACGCTAGAAAATGTGTCTCCCTCCACTGCATTGTGGAAGGCACACACATACATATTTAGAGGATAACGGTGCATATTTCAGAACCCTGAACAAGTGTCAGGCGTCTAATGACGATTTGAAGACGAAATCCCCTACTTATCTATGTAAAGAAATAGGATTTTCGCTGAGTAAATAATTTAGATCAAATCTTAAATTTACCCCTTTGAAACCGGGAGCAGTATTGGGAAATTTCTTTACAAGGAGTCAATTTTCAAAGATTTCTGGAAGATGGTTGAACTTACTGTGCTGTGCAAGTGCAAAACAACACAGAGCATTGATTATTTCTTTTTTTTTTTTTCGAAAGATTTTAAAATTTGTACCTTTTGATGAAGTGTTAAGATTACTCTGCTGTTGAATGCACCAAAATCAGTGAAACTTAATGAGACTAGTTTTGGAAAAAAACTTACACATTTTCTTTGTATATGGTTTGCAGATATACAGCGAACAATATCTTTCGTCACCCGCAGCAAAAATCAAATTATGTGTAATTATCATTGTCAATCAAATTATCAGTTTTTAATTCGTTCTTCTTGAAGTCACGTGACCAGTTGCGTCTCAGATGATTTTTTTTTTTCATATTTGAAAGCCGCTTTGGAGTTGTCAGATAAACTTGAAACTCCAGTTCACCTTCAGCAGATATAAGCAATGATAGACTTTTACAATCCGCTCCTATCTTTCTTAAATTACAGCACGAGGTGTAAGATGATCGGAAAAAATCGGCGGAGCAACGTAAACATCGGGAAGCTGGACGGATGGACGATTTAAGTTTTGATGCGAGTTTCAATTTTTTCAAAGGAAATTTTTTCTAATATCACGTTCAGACTCGCTGGAACGCGTGCTGCATGCGCGAACGTGTACGAGCAGGTATGAACTGGTCTGGTTCCTGTGCTTTTGTGTTCTGTGGCTACATGTTTGCGACTTCACCGCCAGTTCCATTGACTCTCGCCATAGAAGAGGCGATCTGTTTACACCTCCCTTATTTTCCAAATAAAGGTAAACAATTCCCCTTGGAAGCTAATTGGTACTCTCTTCCGTTTTCTCTTAGATGATTGCATAAGTTTGTGTCCGATCCAAGGCAAGAATGCAGTCTCCATTGCTTCTTACAACTGTAAACCTCTCGGCAATCTCCTCAGTTCAATAATCCTAGGGTTTTCTTCCATTACGACACTCACAATATCGTAATCAATGTCAGAAGTTCGTCCAAAACGGGGATTGGACTTTCAAGGTGAAATCTCTAATTCGAAATCTACCAAACCACTTTTTAACTAGCAGGAACATGATCCAGATAAACCACAGTATCAAAAAATTCTGACAGACGTGTAAAAAATTGTCTGAAATACAAATCGACTTATTTGAACGCTACTTGGCGATGATGCGGTACAAAACTCAATGCATGCAAAAAAGTGAACAAAAATGCCGGAGTTCAACCAAGCAGTACATTTTAATGCCATCTATGAAGATTCGGCACAAACTTATGCAATCATCCTATCCTTTTCCATCCTTCTTATAGACTTTCAATGCACTTTTTCTCGTAGATTTTTCAGATTTGTTTTAGATTTTGATTTCTTTTTTCTGTGGGTCCCTATAGTACTCATGTTATGCGCTGCAAAAAAATCGGACATGGGGTGATCCAATACAATTAGTTATGAATCAATTGTCGCTGAGAGTAGATTTGCTGTGCGATTAGCCCTAGGACACCCGAAAGGCGACAAAGGAACGCAGTCGTTCTCAACAATGAAATAATTCACCTCATAGCCCTTAATTAACTCCATCTGGTCGCTTTTTATCATTTTCGAAATCGACGTCTGGTTAGCCCGAGGTTAATTACAAGCGATTATGTATTTTAAGGAATCTATCGAAACAAACGTTGAATATGTCAAAAAATAAAAATAATCGCTCATTTCTGTTGTCAAAAAATAAAAATAATCGCTCATTTCTGTTGTGTTACTGTACCTCTTTCTTTCAGACAAGTAGATTTATTGGATTATGTCGAGTGTTTTCTTTCGTAGATAAAATAGCTGTCTGCTCTGTCCGTATAACAATATCCATTTTACAAAATAATTGAGAAATTAGAAATTTTTGGATCTGATTTTCCATTTATTATAACGAGAACGCTGATGACATTTCACTTGAAATGTAAAATTTTGATGTGATGCGAACGTAGTGAGAAGAAAAACGCTGGATAGTGAAACGACTTCTTACGGAGAAAGAATTCGCAAAAAGCAGCGAACTGGACCACAGCACAAATGTAACGAAGCAGCCATCTACGCAATCTCTCGTGAGAACTCGTTCAACGATGTTTGCGCTCGTTGCGTGTACGTGCGTTTTTTTTGCGGTCTTATCGCCTGACCAGACTAATGAGCACTACTGGAAGACGCTTGCACTTGTTTATGGCGTTTTTCGTTCTGCACTTTGAAAAAATAGAAAAATCTGGTCTTCGGAGAAGAAAAATCCATGCGTTAGTGTGGTCGGCAATCATTCCAGTCCGGAAACATTCTAACTTGTTCTGGAGAGCGTTCGAAGGCTGTACTAATGGCCTGAAAGAGACGAGCGCCTCATCAAATATCATACTCTGACGGTAACGTTCCAGTTTTTTTTTTTTCGAGGTAATTTTAAAAAAACATTTACTCGAGGCACAGCACTGAGACTGTATGTATTACACCATATATAGATGTTATGTAACCGCGTATGCGATAACATTACAGCTTAGAGCATTATCCAAGGAATAAATGTATCTGTAGCAGATAAGAACACTTCTCTCCTGTTCTGAAAGAAATCGAGGCTCAAAAATATGAATCTCTCCTTCCAAGCTAGAGCCCTGCAATTCGCCTTGAATTCGTTCAAATAATGTTCCTCCTTCTCATATCTTTGATGTAATAAGTAGAAAGAAATTTCTGGAACCAAAATCAGCAATCATCAAAATCAATCATTTTTGCAGACGTATCATAACTGCTGTCTCTTCGAAGTCAAACCACCAAAATTCTTGAATTATTCCAAAGATAAGCACAGAACTGAAATGAAAGGAATACGGACACAGTATCCACATCATTGCTTATAATTATAGTCAGATAAAAATGACATGATGGTCGGTGCAGTTGCGTAAGCGACTGCGCACGAAGCGATGTGATGGTGCGCAGCGGTAAGGATTGGGGGGAATCCTTGCTGACACTATTTCTCGTTATAGTTCGCGATGCTCCCACTTCGATTCCAGTCGCTAACTCCACTGCACCGCAACGAACGCAGCCGCTTGTGCACCGTGCTTCATGTCGTTTTGACCCGACTATACGTCTACCATTTGTGTCGAGCGCTGATGGTAGTCGAGTAGCGCGATCATCCAGACGTGCGATCATCCTGACGCGACAACTATATTTGCTCCTTTTCCTCGCTCGTTTGGACCGTTGAATTATCCTAAACTGTTAAAGCAACTGCTTACGCAGCTGCATCGTGCTTCATTTGGTTTTCACCTAACTACATATGTATACCAGCAACATTTATTACCAACGACTTTTGTAAGCAACGAATGTGGTCCGCTACATAAAATTTGCACCATTCTTATTTTATTTTTTCCAGGTTCCAGCTACTAGTGTAAAAAATTGACACAGACTATATTCGAATGTGATCAAATTCACTAAAAATGGTTCTGGTTCAGATAAAGAAATAATTTTGCTGTATTGGGAAGAAAGGTTTATTAGATTAAAAAATGCTAGCAGTATGCATAGTTGCACACGTTTTGAAGAGGTTTTCAACTTTTTCCCTCCTTTTTAACACACACAACAGTGAGTGCCCGTCCAGCTTGTCATTTCATGCACTGATCACAACTTATCCTTTTCGCATTTACTGGGTGTGAACCATATATGTATAAAAGTGTGTGCACTTAGATGTTTGCCGGAAACCCTGCACTTTTGCGACTCTCACACAAAAGCGAAATTCCGTTCCACTAAACGTCCTGTTTTTGATGTTGGTTATCGTGATTGAATTCGATAAATTAGTGCATTCGCCACGGCCGATTGCATGCCCAACATTTTTTCACATTTCAATCTCGGGGGTCAGCACTATCTTTGAAATTTCGGAAAAATATTTCGATTATTTCCCCTTAGCATTAGGTTACCCTGAAGTCTGAGATTCTCATATTTTTCTGTTTTTGAATACTAATCTTAATTAATCATCTTCGCAATGGAGTTCTACTATGACAAAATGACAAGAAAAAAAAGAAAGAACAGGACGATTGGTTGTGATTTGAAAAAAAGTAAAACTGAAAAATTCAGCATAGCAGCACAATGAGATAAATGTGAACGCTGGAAAATTATAAAACTCAAAGTCACACGAGAATTCCGTGAGTACAGGTATAAAAATAAGGTGCACTTGATTGAGCACCTGTCAGCCAGCATATACGTGTACAGTATCACGATGTCGAACAAATCCAGAAAACCTAATCATTCAAAGGTTTCACTCTTTTTTCTTGGAACCTACTTCCCATTTGCTTGGAGTCGTTCCCTACATCTTGCAAGTTTGATGCTTACATTTCCACCTACAAACATAGTTCATACGTTTTTTTGTTCTTCTTAGCTTGACATTTTTATATCTTGTTTCTTATTTCTACTCGTATTATATTTATTTTTCTAATTCTCACGTGGAGAATGAAACTCCGTATCACAATTTAGTGTTTTTTTTACAGAATTCATGTCGATAGAGGGAAAGAAATTTACTTTAATCCAAGGGACGCTGTCACAGTCGACGTCACGTCACGTTTACGCTCTCTTTTGATTCGCCAACCAATTTTCCAACTACACTTTTTTGTGTTTACGGTGCACGTTCGATGGGTGTATGACCTCGGATTTTTTTTATAAACCGAGAAAATTAATAGTGGTCATTTCGATGCTAGTGTATCATTGATACTGATCATTCACTGATATGCATTCTGACACAAACGACGATCTGAGTTGTTGTGCAATTGCGTAAATGGTTGCACTCGTGGTGGGACCTTCGCTACATCCAATCAAATTGTAGAGATGAGTGCGGATCCTCAGTAACTCCATTTCGAGCGCAGCCGAAACATACGCAATTACACCGGGCTTCACCTCGTTTTATGTCTACTGTAGGTGCTGTGGCGGTGATCGCCGTACGTCACTCGGAAGCAACAACAAAAAAATAATGAAATAAAAAAAATAACGAATAATATACAAAAAATTAAAGGCACGTACAAAGATGTAGATATATTCTGATTCAACAAAGCGTTTATTACAGGGAGCACGTTTCAAATATTAGCACTGGAGAAAAGTGTTGGTCCGCATTTTTCCCGTACGAAAATTTGAAATTGTATGCGAGTTGTTTCTGCGGTAGAGATATAGATCTCAGTCATCTGCATTGGACAACATCCACACTGTATAAATTTTTTCTGTCTCCCATAATGAAATAATCAACATTTGGCGAGAAACGGCTAACGAGAAAAGACACTTGGAGTGCGTCCAAGCGTCCACTAGATTATATTTAAAAGCTTAACATATGAATGCTTCGGTTCTGTCGATTACACAACATCCGGCGCCAAAGAAAAGTGCCAAAAAGCTGTCACTCCACTGCTATCGCCTTATTTCGCCTGGAATCCTGCCATCCCTTGGCGCCCCACACATCCTGGTCCGCGGATTTTTTTCAACCAACGCTTTTCCCCAATGCAGCGAACTTACAAAAGCTTAGATGTGAAGCTGAGCTTTGCTAGAAAGCAAACGATTTTCTTCCACAGAGTTCCTCCAGGTTTCCCAAGAATAACGAGGAAAAGTTAATTAGAACAAAAGCAACATGTCGCAATGTCTAGTGTTCAGAAAAGCGATCAATGTTTGCTCAACCATAGATTATGCTGGAGCCGAGGAAACTCTTCTTTTAACTTTCTCTGAAAGATTTCGGTTTCTTCCTCATAACCGAATGCATCGATCGAAGCAGAATTCAGGAATTTCAAAGTATGCTCATGTTTTTCTTTGGGTGTTTATTATTTCGCCAGATTTCCCTTGTTTACCAGTAACAAACATTTGAAACGAACAACATTTGCCTGAATTCCTATATTTATTTCCTCAATATATATGCTATCTAGGACATCTAGGGTGACATAATATACAGAAAAGTAACACGGTATCTAAATTATTTTCCAACGGCGTATGAGTTGCCAACTGGTGGAGAAGCAAGGGGAGGACCTGCGTACGGAGCAGGAACTGGTGGAGGAGCAATTGGAGGAGAGTAAGCGGGAGGTGGAGGTGGTGGAGCAGCATAGCCACCCCCGCCGCATCCACCACCGATCGGTGGAGCAGCAGCTGCACATGGTGGTGGGGGTGGTGGTGGAGGTGGTGGAGGAGGTGCACCGCATCCACATGGTGGTGGTGGAGGAGGAGCGCTGAAATCGGACGTAAATTAAAACTATTTCCTGTGAGATTTGCTAGACCAATCTACAGACCATCCGCATCCGCCGCCACCGCCGGAAGATCCGAAGAAAATTGCTTCAGACACAGTGAATACGGCAAACGTGACGAAAGCGAGCTTGAACATGCTAAAAAAAATTCGCATCAGACAAAGAAGTAAGGAGATTAAAAGGATATATGCATACTTGGTGGAAATGCAGGAGATTGAGTGATTTGGTCTCGAGAACGTTTGTGTTTATAAAGCTAAGAACGCATCGAGTTTTTTGTGCGTAGATCGGTTATCCAAACTATCTCGAACACTCGAATACGGCGGACACATTCTCGTCCCTTTGTTTCGGCAGCGGCTAGTTCCCCTCACGTGCGTATCTGAGCAAATGACGCAGATTTTGTACCACCACACTGGAAAATTCAGAAAAAGAAATGCATTGTTATCGTTATTGTTTCTGCATATTGCTGGATTCATATGGTCCGTAAACACTGTGTTCATGAAAAATCATGGCCCATTGCAACAGTAACTTTTGAAGCGTGAAGAAACGGTAGAATAGGAATAGGAAGAAAACTATAACAGGAATAAAGAGTTTCTCGAGGAGAAAAAAAAAAGAACCAGAAATTGAACTCGGGTGGACGTACAACAAGATCATTGGGATAAAAATGGATAATTATTGAAAATTTTCTGACAGAGGTAAAGTTTGTTCCTTTTTCCTTTTTTCTGGTGCACCATTCGTGTATGTGAATAAACAAATAAATAAATAAATAAATAGAAAGCATCCATAGCAAAGAAATAAACATGCAAGGCGGTAATTTTCTTCGATTTGTTTTCTTGTGGATTTTCTTTCGAGCGTTCACAATCTTCAGTGATATAAGCTGAAGAGTTCTATTGTTTTCCAGCTGTTGTGAGGTTTCGAGAGCACTGCGTTACTGTTAATTTCAAAATATCACATTTAATGACTAGGAAGGTTTTTTTCGCGATATATGCACTAATTTCTAAATAATGCTCGTAGAAGTACAACTTGTCACCACTGTTGTGACCGAGTCATATATATTCGATTGAATACTCGGATACTCCAACCGTTCATTCGGTTAGGTCTTCAGAGGACGAAATTCAGACTATTTACCCGTTTACAATTCAAAAATAGTGTTGAATTCGAGATGTTCATGCTTTCAAAATCTAAATAAATTTGTTTATTCGAATTATTTGTTCTTTGGTGTCAGGAGTTACAATTGACATCGTTCAAATCTAACTAATTTACTCGAAAAGATCCCACTTTCCAGTTACCAACAGATGACATTTTTGGCTACAGTGGCCATATTCACTTCCTGAAGATCACGTGCCACTTGGTATGATCCTCTGCAGTGCGTCCTTGCAGATTTCTTTGAAGTATGCTAAATTTCGAATGATTCCGCTTTAATCTCTTCCGAAGAATCCATATTTCTAGCAAAATGATTTCCGGAGCTTTCTCGTCAATTGATATTTCAGGTGCATTAAAAGCTGGTCTCCACAAATACCTCCAACGATCCACTTCTAGATTAGGTTTGAGGCTAGCTCCCTATGTTGGTAGGTTTTTCTCACTTTTCTCTCCAAGAAAAAATCCGGCTAAGCCATTGATGTTGATATTTTGATAGGAAAATAGTTTCGGTTGTTCAATTTAGCTAAGTTTCAGAATACATAATACAATTTGTACAGTGTGCTGTAGACGCTGTAGATCAACACTTCTGGAAAATCTTCCACATACACCACACACTCTCGTCCGTTCACCTACAGGCCTTAGACAACAGGAAACAATCTTTTTCCGAAGATATATATATATATATATTCAGAAACACAGCAGTACGCGTAAACGCTTCAAAACCGCTGGCTTGTGAATGAGAAGTGCAGAGGCATAAAGAATTCAAAAAATAACAAGATAGCGATGAAAATAAAGACGAATGCTATAGGAATCTTACAGATTTCGTTATCAAACCCTCCAACGAAGACTTTCACTGTGAGTAGGTGGTGTATTACTTTAAATCTGTGTTTGGTTTGTTCACTCTTTTTTCTGTCATAGAACGACAGTGATCGTGCACGGTTTTGCAAAATTCCTGGAAATGCCCAGTTCGAAGAAAATCTTCAAAAGGAGCCAAAAATAAATTTTTCTCCTTTTTCGGGATTTTCTATGCCCAAGGATATTTTATGCACTCAACTAGCGCACATTTTAAATGACGATTGCGAGGAAAATTAACGATTGGAAGAGATATGGGACCTGTACATCACTGAAGACGGGCCATCTAAATGGATAAGTATATTGTTTCTGTGTGCTCGGGCAAAAATTTCCGAAAATTGCATGCTGAGGACTACAGTTGTTCATTTGCAATAAATGAATGAGTGAGTGAATGAATGGACTGAATGCTGGCAACCGGAACAAAGCTGATATTCGCTTTTTTATTTAGAGGACTTGTAAGTACTGTCTTTTCAGGAACCTAAGGGGATTTTCATGGATTGATCAACGCTCGCTAGCTATGAAGGATTGTGCATGTGTACTGGTTAGTTGTGGACACTCTTTGCATGAAAAACTGATGCCACTGCTGCCGAATAAAAATGTGGTAGGTCAACATTTTCTCATAAAAGTAGTTTTCAATAAACCACTTGTTGATTTCGAACCAAATCATTCGAATTATCCCGTGTTTTTTATACTGAATCCCAGCCTAAGTGCTTCTGACTCGAAAAAATGAAACACTCCTAGCGGCTCTTCAAAAAGTTAGTATTTCGACTCAATCTTTTGAGAGACAGACTCTCTACGGTAGGAACATCCGCTGTTCTCTCAAAGTACTTGACGAAAATGGTGGTTAATTATTAAATTTGGTTTTCTACACTTTCCTCGGGAGAATATAGCTGTGGTAGCCGCATTTTCGCGTAAATTCAGTCCATACAACGATACGTAATCAGTTCGCGGCATAGCTTACGATACCATCGGAAACTGGCTATTAGGAGGAAGAACAACTATAAATAGTTGCTGGATTTTCTACATGGCACATCCTTCGATCGTTCGAAGCTAAGCTCATTCCACTCTAACTGTACTGTAGCTACCTGAGCGGTTTACACTGTGCAGTTGCACATCCGTTCTGAACTACTTTTCACACAGTTCCTTTTTTCAGAATGTTCAAATACGCAGTGATTGCATTTTCCGCCATTGCTTTGTCTGAAGCAATCTTCTTCGGTAACTCCGGAGGAGGAGGAGGAGGAGGATGTGGATGGTAATATTTTATCTCTTTGCCTCATTATTCATCCATCTGCATCAATGTTTTGAAAAGAATACGACGCGAATTTCAGTGCTCCTCCACCACCGCCACCATGCGGATGCGGAGCACCTCCACCACCTCCACCACCACCACCACCACCACCATGTGCAGCTGCTGCTCCACCAGTTGGTGGCGGATGCGGAGGCGGCGGTGGATACGCTGCTCCACCACCTCCACCACCAGCTTACTCTCCTCCAGTTGCTCCTCCACCAGTTCCGGCTCCGTCATACGCCGCTCCTCCACTCGCTTCTCCACCAGTTGGAAACTCGTACGCCGTTGGAAAGTAGATCTAATTATTGCTAATATTGCCTTTCCAACTATCATGTCTGTAAATTGATGGGAATAAACTTAAGAATTCGCATCCATGTGCCTGTTTCATTTTAAAAGTTGTGAAGTGCACCCACATTCATTCTTCTTAGTTCTAAAACGAACAGTTAGAAATTTAAGACATTTTCTTTTTCGTTGTCATGGTCCAACTTGTTGGACGACCAACACCACTACACCCGGTGATACCAGCGGTGGAGGTGGCGACCAGCAAGATTCATGAGATATTTAGGTAGTTGTGCCTGGCGTTCCTCTGCTTTGTTAGGGGATACCGATTTAGCTTTGGTTTGATCTGGTCCCACCGTGTCGCCTCTAGCCTCAGAACACAAAAAACTTGATGGCGTCTACCTTTTGCCTGCGACCTACTTAGTCAGTTGAGGTTGTGACGGAATCTAAAAGTTGTCATCTGGTCCCTTTAAGAAAGGTTTTTTCGGTTAAGTTCATGCTTGACCCTTGAGCCTTCTGTATGATTTCATTGCCATTTATTTTGATGGCCGATGTAGGTCAGTTGGATTGCGATTTCGCGCAGAAAGCAACCAAAGATCTTACTTAGGATAAGAGGTCGACTTGCAGTGGTTCTTAGTTGCTTCACTGCTTACTGACCAGAATTCTCTTGATGAGCCGCACGGTCTGGTGGATGGTTGGAAAATATGCCACCCGATTATATAGCCTTGTCGAAACGACATGGAGCGCCGTGCAGTTACGTAAGCGCTCGCGATCAAAGCGGCGCCGGTGGGGACATAGCGGTTGGGATCGGGAGGGGACTTGCTAGCGTCGCTTATCGCAGCTGTCCGAACAAAGCCAGCGATGGTCCCTCTCGATTGCAGCCGCGACACACCACCGCCCCGCTTCGATCGCAGCCGTTTACGCAACACCATCGAGCTTCAGCTCTTTTTGACAATCGAAGAGTTTCACGTTGTGAAATAAGTTGAGAGTTGTCTTTTCCTCAGCATTAATCTTCGAGCATTCGTGACTTGTAGGCTAGAACTACTAAGAGAAAAGTGGAAGATAGTGCTGGAACTGATAATGCTTTCACGTCATCAAACTCTCCAGACCGGTTTAATGAAACTGACTAACTGAGTTATGTCGTGTAGTACCTTCAGCGAAAAAAAAGAACCAAAAATGGACTGGGAGACGGCTTTTCCTCAAAGGCATCACCCCACGAATCTGAGGTGGTACGGATTTTGGTGAAGTATTCGTATACGGCATAGGAGATTATGGAGAGGGGGGTGATTCTGTACATTTCTTCCTAATTGCCGTAAAAAACGGCCCGGGAGATGCGGCGCGTGCACAGGACTGGCGCGCTCCAATCGAACTCCTCGTAGAAAATAGAATAGAAAGGAACGCCCGAAGCCGTATCTTCCGGGCCGTTTTTACGGCAATTAGGAACAAATGGATGGGATCACCTCTCTCTCCATAATCTACGATCCGGTGTACGGATACTCCACCTGAAATCCGATTCGTGGGGTGATGCCTTTAATTCTCATTTGACAGTTGAGAATGAGAGTTTCGTGTCTAGGAACAATTTCGGCACTTCAGGTGCAGTTTGATTTCGGCAGTTCTGAAGTCTCCCCCTCCTCCAACTCCCTTTTCGCCAACGTCTTCTTCACTCCTGTCTTTCCCTTGAAACGGCGGCGCTTTTCAGGCCACCTCTAACGAACATGAATTGTTATATTATGTTATATTGGGGATACCATAAAGGATAAAAAGATTAAGTTTCTGGCGTTAATCAATCCGCTTGGGATGCGCCTCCACGTTCACTTCAATTCAGAATCGTTTCAGTTTTACGAACGCGTGACTGACCTGTACAACGACTCGCGGTGGCTACCCGATGCGTCAAGTCGGTGTTTTTATCCTCACAGACAAGTATGGTACCAATTTATCGACCCCGGAGGGATGTAAGGCTTGGTTGAGCACTAGGGCGAATTCGAACCTAGGATCGATCGTGCAGGAAGCAGAACCTCCAACCGCTACACTACACCCACCCTAATTTGCTGCATAAATTTAAAAAAAAAGACAGAATTACTTTAGCGTGGGACAACATCGGCGAACTATGTTCATGGTCACCATCGTCGATAGCCTCTAAGGCCCAAATCCGATTCAATTCCACAGGGTGCGAAAAGATGATCTCGACGATTCCCTCTGGCTCTGCCACACTTCTTCCCCCTCGTTTCCCGCCATCGGTCGTTTCAGTGCTTTCGAAGACAACGCTTCATCCATTCCCTTCAAGTGGTGTCCCACAAGGTTATCTGCCCTGCCTTGATATTCCGCCTGTGCGGTGAACGGCGCGAACGGGAGGAAGCGGAGCAGGATGGTCAAATGAGCGATGGAAGTTTATTAGAAGTTGTCGATCATTAACATGCGAAGCAGAAGCCCAGCATCTTGACATGGGATTTTTTTCTTTTTCCTTGGAAATTTTTTCATGGCTAACGTTTAAGTGTCGTCGCCTTCGTCCAAGCCTAAGTAACTTCACGTGGCTTACTTAGGCTCGAACCGAGTTAGCGGACCTTAGCGTGACGGAATCGTTCTGCTCCGTTTCATTACACAAGGTTGAAGTACATTTGGTCTTCGAACGATGTGGGAGTTCGGATCTGACGGCTGCGGTGACCCTTACGTCGTGGTAGGGCGGTCATTTAGCACTAGTTCCCGAAATAACAGCTGGAATTCTTTCTGGGAAGTCGTGTGCCGGATATCACATAGAACATAACACTAATATGTGAATTGCTACCATATACATTGTTGTATCATTACATTATTCTACCGTTTACATAATTATCTTCAGAGTTGTCTATGAAATCAAGTTTACTGCACAGTAATTAGAGTAATTCCTCGCATTGCCCAGGATTCGTGTCCGGAACAACTCCGAACACTCGGCAGACACTCACTGGCTCATCAGTAATGGAACTAAACCTTTATCTTGCTACGTATCGTGTGCTTTCAAAACTAACCTAAAACCTTCAAATGCAATGATTCTGACTGGAGTTGAGTAGTCATAAATCCGTTTTATTTGGTCTGCGAATGATGTGGAAACGAATGACATCATTCTAGTTAATGATGTGATTTGTGTGATATGCAAGTAAATTTGTTTTTTTTTGCTGCCACCGAAAAAATTGATTACTTTTGGGTACCCCTTATAGTTGTGTTCATTTTCCCAAACTTTTCATAACGTTATTGAGAACTTTTCTCACAAATCAACGTGAAAAGTAGGAAAACCCGTTTCATATTTGTTGGAATTGTACTCTCATCATGCAACGTGATCCTGGTGGTTACAGAATTGTGACCCATATTGAGGTATGCTTTCCTGAATTTTCAAATGACATGATAAAACGATTCTAGAGACCTGAAAGAGTGAAATATTCAAGGCGGAAGTTGTGAACTGTCGAATTACGGGCAGCAACGGAACCAGTGGATTTAGGGGAGGATCTTAGGGTTATGTCTCCATATCCCACATAACTCAAAGTGAAGAACGAAGCTTTTTTATTCGTACCAGTTCACAAAAACATCGGATAAATATTCCTACACCTAAATCAATTACTTTTCGGTTAGAGAATCTCGTTTCTCGATTTTCTAGGGTGATTTCCTTTTTTACCGTTCCAGCAGTACCAACAGTTCTGAAGCCGGCACTGGTTCTGTCTTCGGCACTAATGGAACGTAAGGAGTCTGCTTCCGAATTGGAGGGGGAGTGAAGGTATTTTTGAACGAAGTTTGGTAGTTCAGGAAAGGTGTTTTACTTGTTTCTATATTTCTTCTACGAATCCTCTCTCTTCTTTACATTTCTCCTCTCTCTTCTTTTCCTAAATTTGATGATTTGCACGATAATTTGGTGGTTTGTTCGTCACCTAAACACCCTGAAATCGCTATTCAAACGACTCATTTCTCTCTTAGGTTGTTTTTTCTCTTTTTCTCATTTGCGTCTTCTCAGAACACTCCACAGCTCTTTTATTTTAAAACGTCTTTAATTCGAAATATTTAAAGAATGATTCCGACAAACTGTCTTCCACTATCATTTGAAAATTTTATGGAAGCAATGTGATAGTAGCGTGTGTGATTATCTGAAGAACGCACTGAAGAACACGACTAGAGCAATGCGTAGGATGCGTTAAAGACTTCCATTAAAGTTAATATAAAATTTATCTCATATACAGACAAAATAGTTTCCTCGAATCCATCATCTTCATTTACTTGCCACCGAGAGCATAGGAGTTTGCTGGTGGTGGTGGTGGAGGAGGAGCAGCGTATGCTGGAGGAGGAGCAGCGTATGCTGGGGGAGGAGGAGCAGCTCCGCATCCACCTCCGCAAGGTGCTGGCGGAGGTGCACAGCCGCCACCGCAAGGTTGAGGTAGAGATATCTGTGGAAGTTGAAGAGGTGGTAGGGGTGGAAGTCCACCGCCGCAACCACATGGTGGTGGAGGTGGAGGAGGACTGAAAAAAGGAAAACATAATGGAGTCGTATAAAAAAAATCTTGTATTTGAGAATATAAAACGTAGTTTAAAAAAAAGCTTACGCGCATCCACAGCCACCACCACCGCCTCCGAGGAGGAAAGCGCTGGAGCATCCAAACAAGGCTAGGAGGACAAGGTGTCGCATGTTTACAAGGAAGCAAATCTTAAATTTTCCGCTTCCGATGCACTTTTATATGAATAGCGAGCATGATCGAACTAATGTTATCCACCCACAACAACGCTCTGAAATCAAAACCTGCTAGACAGAGATTTCGAAAAGCGTTGAAATTTCGAGAGAGAGTCATACGGTTAGCGAAAGCGATTTGCGACTAAAAATCATGGCGCGTAAGAAAACCGGGCTCAACTTCAACACAAAAGCTTATGAGGCATGTGACGGCAGAGCGAAAGTGCTGACATTTCTGGTCAGATGCCAAAATTATTGAATGTTCATGTGAAAAACATGAATATTTACTTCGTGTGGGCTGAAACATTTTGTTCTTCTGAGAATTTGAATGGAATCCTCGCTGAAGACATTTATTGGGACGTTCTGGATGGCTCAAAGTATAATATTTATGGAAGTATTTTTATTTCACAATGCAGCCATCCCATCATCACGTTTTCAATGTGATTTCTGAGGGTCAAGTTGATTGGGTTCAATTAGTACTAAAAAGATTAGTGAGAAATTAGTTAGTGTACTGTAAGCCTAGATCTCCAAATTCTTAGTGGTGTCATATTTATGATCAAATTATTCTAAAGAACTGATCCAGTCAATTTTCCAGTTAATGGACTCAGATATGTCACTTCTTTCATTAGAGAAAATCCTAAAAACTCAACTCTTTACATCAAATTTCTTTCAATCTTCTGATTACCTGATGGATCTATGAATTTTCTTGAATAGCTCAATCTACTTACTCATTTAATCACTAAGTTAAAAAGTTAAGAAAATTTTTATTTTTAACTAATAATTGCAAATATTTATTTCTTTCTCTTTCCCTTCTTCTGACATATGGAGCCTATTTCGGTCACTGAAGCTCATTCGCTAACGAGGATACTGATAGCTTTTGGTCGAATCTCTCTTTAATTCGTTCCGTCATAGTACCTCATCTCCCAATTACTTCTGAATAACCTCCTCTTGCTAAGTTCCTCATCTTTTGGCAGGTTTGGTCTTGACTGCCGCTTGCCTAGACTGTGGTGGTCAGTCGTTTGAGGATCACGAAAGTTGGTGAACCCTCCTGCTTAAGGTCCCCCGTCAGATTCGCTTCTAGTTCAAACGTGCTCCTTATGTCTTGGCTAATTCGGCTGTCCAAACCCTGATGTTTCGATAACTGGATCAATGGTAAGCGCTCTGGATGGGAGAGTAGATGTCACAAGAGGATTCTTCACCTTCTGGAGTAGGAGAACGACATGTTTCACATGTAGTACTGAAATCCGCCGCAGAAAAAGACAGCGCCAGTCTTCTCTGGCAACAAATTGAGTTCCGGTTTCATTAAAGTTTGTAGTTTCTTTTTGTTCGTAAGATTCCCTGAATCAGACAAAGTGTGTTCCATTTTTTTAGACTTTCTTTTCTGGTGCACCATTGGTGTATGTGAATAAATAAATAAATAATAATAATGAATAAAAAAAGAATAAATAAATAAATAATAATATGTGCAACATATGTACATTAGTATCACACAATATATGAAATAGACTTACCACATGCCAATTTTGCATATTAACGTATTAAAACCTCTCAGCTCCGTTCTTTGCCTTGAGCTATAAGTAGTGCACAACTACTCCTCAGATGCTCATCTAAATTTACTGACCCCATAACTGCAAGGTAATTTTACATACGTATTCAATTTCAATAAATATTTTACTATTCAAGCCACCAGAAGCTTTTCACTGATGGATTAGGGACCTTTTTTTTGGAATATGATAGATACAGAGAATTGCGGCAGTGTTTTGATCTATTTGTGATCTATTCGCATCAATTCCCCTTTTCATCATGTGAATCCAGCGTTTCTCATCCTAGCAAATTACTTGACCTTTCACTTCTCTCCTGAAAATGAATCCAGGGGATTTTTGCTATTTTTTCACTTTCTCCTAACATGAGCAGGAACAATGCACTGATATTTCTATTCCTACCTTCATTCCTTCTTTCCTTTCATTCTTTCAATTTTGTTTTATTGGAAGTCGAATTATCAATTAAAGGTTACGTTCGACATCATCTTATCAAATATTCTAGAAATAATGATAACTTTAGACCAGCTCGTTGCCTTCGGAATCTTCTCCAGTTAAGTTTATTTCCCTTATTTTTGCTGGACTAGTGCTAGAAAACATTCAATGATTGAATTGGGCACTCATCAAAAATAAAATACCAAAAAAGATCTCCTCTCCCGAGATTTTCCTCAGTGTTTTTTTTATGGAATTTCCATACACTTCCCCTGAAAGAATCACCTCAGTCCGCACTCCAGAATGACGCCATCACAAGCGCAGCCATTCCGTAAGCGATACGTGCTCGAGGACCCAGGAATTCTCACAGCGCCGTTGTAGACCGGATTCCGTCTGCGGCCGCCGTCGCTCCCACGTCGAAACCAGTCTTTAGAGCGTTTAGAATAGAATACTACGGAAGTTAGATACTACGGAAGACCATTGAAATTCCCTTAATTTTTAAACTAAAAATGATAAGATTGTTTTTTTTTGTCACCAAAGGAGTATACTTTACTTTATGTTTCTGATCCCTAAAGGTGTATGATTTTTTTTCACTCTACTGATCACTGAAACTGTAAAGCAAAAAAGAAGGAAAATTCTATCTTTTCCCGTTCTTTCTTTCACCAACAGCTATCGCCTTTTTATCAAAAACGAAAGTTTTGAGAAAGACTGCAAAAATGCGTTTAAGCCTAGGGTGCTACCGTTTTAGACGAGCGAAATTTAGCTCTGCCTCATTTTTTAGAACTATGTATTTGTTAAAACACATCTTTTGGAAAAACTGAACTGTGCCATATGTTTTGGAAAACTTAGGATGTGCCGTAATTTCATTGAGAATGGTAGCACTAGGGGAATTTTCAGCTGTATTCCATTCAGAGTGAACAGTCTCAACTACGGCTACACTGTAATAAAACTGTATTTCCATTGAATTGTTCGAAATCTTTTCGTTTCTCGTTCAAGGACCATATGTTGTGTTCTGTATTAAGGCTTTCCGACTTGTCCTATCCTCCAATATTAAACAAATATAGATCACTGCACACCGATATTTCTTCTCTTTTTCTGATGCATCATCGATTGATGTATATAAATAAATGAAAAAATGTCGGGATGCATATTCATTCAACCAAGAATAGTGGATATCAGCTTTTATTTTAATTGAGGTTTTGCACAAAACTGTGAGACGCTTTTCTGTGCTTTCGACCAGTGATTAATGAAAGTTTGACTTTTTCTGCTGCCGTCCCACATTTTCAGCCACCGCGTGATCATAGCGCAGGTATTTCCCTGTCACCGGATGAATATGAGATTGCCTGAGTTTTTCCGTGTTTCCAGCAAAATGTTGAGTGATGCAAAACGGCGCCAATCTTAGCCACATCGAAACCGCTCGGGTTTTCTAGCAACGCTCTTGTTTTGCTATTTAAAGATTTTAGATACCGATGAAAATGAAATACAATGCCGAGAGGTGATGGTTCTTTCTCCTCACAATAATATATGGTTCTATTCTTAGTAGATCACATAAGAGAAGAGTATCCGAGAAAACATTTTGTTTACGTGTTTATTCCAGAATTCCTCCCGAGGACAGAGAGTCCACCTTTCGCCTTCGGAACCGTGGACTTTTACGATTCACGCTTAAGAGAAGTTGGAATGAGGTACATAACCAAATGTACAAATATTTGCCGGCGGTCCTCCTCGAATCTTCCCGTTTGACCTACACTCCTTTCCTTTTTTGAATGGAAGCGTGTTTCGCGGTCGTGCGTGTAAACATAAGTCCTTTAATGCATCATTTCTGCGCTACTTCTTTCGAACTTCTCGGTTATCCATGCATCCGCTAGCAGTGCTGTGATGAATCCACCACAGATCACACCCAACCAAAGTTGTCTTGCAGTTCACAGCCATAATCGCCATTGTTCGCATGTGCTTTTCATTTCATTTAACGTTTCTTTTGTCATTCATAGCTTGCGAACTGGAACATCCCTTGTAAGAGAGAAGAAATAAACTTTCGTCTAACAACTTAGGGAGAAATTTCCAAATTTCTGTCGACAAACGTTCCAAACTTACTTACTGTAACAAAGATTCTTTTTCCTGGTGGAACAATGCTCACTTTTATTCGGTTCTGCTTAAACGTTGAAATAAAGCGTACTTGAAAAGTTCCCGACAAAGTTCTCCTCAACGTAAATTTCTTCTTCGATTAGAAGAACACAGATACATGCAATTACCTTATTATTTATACACTATTAAAATGTCATTAAATTTTCATAAACGTTGCACGAAAAGGTCTTACGCCCCTAAATATGCACAATCGTTCTTCTATCTTCTTAGCACCGCTGCTTTTGAGATCAGTCAAGGAATGAAAACGAATCGAGTATTTCTAAAGAAATGAAGAACGCTCCCTACCCTTGCCGACGCCCGTAAAAGGATCAGCAGCCACAGTAGCCCCGTGAAAACTGAACTACGCAACTAAGCGCTACAATCAGAAGAACACGCCCGCTTCTGCTTTTCTGTCGAATCCTGAGAAATCCCGTTTATGTAAGTGCATGCTGCGCCGACATGAAATGGATCTATTTAGATCAATCACGCTAAGCGATAGAGAGTCGTAAATTTAAATTCCTCTCCTCACAATGGCTGCGTTAGTGGTAATGATATGAAAGCCAGCGCTTATTGTTCTCAGACGGCTACGATCCGCAGATTTTATTAGAACACACTTGAAAACTTCCATTAAGCGCCGAAGTGAGTGAAGTTGCCACCATAGTTAACTGGACATATGGTTGATGACCTTGTTCCTTTAACTGGTAGATGACCTTCCGGGAAAACCTTCGAGGTTTTCCGTAAGAAAGTGGCTGCAAGGTTAATGTGTTGAAAATTGTTGATTCTTAGAATATCCCGTTATTTTTCAAAATTAACCTTTTTTACTGTTAAAAAGAGTTCCTCACTACATTTATTTTGAATGAAGTCGACGGAACTGTAAGAGAACCCCGGAGCCTGGAAAATATTAGAGTTTTTATTGAAAAAATACACCCTTCGTTTAAATGTTGTTGAAAATAATCCCGTTATCTTGCGAAACGGATTTAAACCATGAAAAGTTTCTTTTAAAAATACAATTGCGCACAGTTCAATGTGTTTCTTTCATTTTCTCAGTGATCTTGAAGTTTTTCCCCGAAGAAAATGGCTGCAAAGTTAATAAGTCACTGAAAATTATTAATTTTTAGAAGCATTCATCAACTTCCTTTTTGTTTTCTTTTTTTTGTTAAAGGGCAATTTCACTCAGATATTTTGCACAACTCCTCTCTTTCATTTCACCACAATGCAACGGTCGCTGGACTCAGCTGGTAGTCTCTGCAAAAGAAAAAATTAACCGGTTGCTGTGTAATATGAGTTCTTTCTACTTATCACATGGATAAGAAGCTGAACTCAGAAACTCGGTCAAACACCAAGACTGGAGAATGATTTCTCCCTAAGAATTTTCTTTGTTCCTCTGAGAAGATTCTCGTTTTGCAAGTTGAATAAAAAGGGCAATTCGGTACTTCACAAATAACGCAGGAATAGATGGAAAATACTTTATTGTGGAACATATACATAGACACGTTGAGTTTCCTGAGTTGTCATGAGTTTTGGCCTCGGTCATTTCATTTACTTTCCAGGAACTGGATAAGCACCGACTGGTGGAGGAGGAGCAGCGTATGAGGGGGGTGGAGGAGCATAGACGGGTGGTGGTGGCGGTGGGAGAGCAGCTCCACATCCGCCACCGCATGGAGCAGGAGGAGGAGCACAACCGCCTCCGCAAGGTGAGGGCAGGGATAATTGAGGCAGTTGAATCGGTGGAAGCGAGAGTCCACCACCGCAACCGCATGGTGGTGGAGGTGGAGGAGGACTGAAAAATCGAATGGAATGAAATAGGCAAACATTAACGTTGGTTATGATAAAGTAGAAAACTTACGCGCATCCGCAGCCGCCGCCGCCACCACCGAGAAGGAAAGCGCTGGAGCCGGCCACCAGTGCGATCAGTACGAGATACTGCATCGTGAGTTGCAAGATCTGTGCTGGAATCTCGTGAAAAACGCCTTTTTATACCTATAGGATGTCTTTGTCGTTTCCTATGCGATCCCACCCATTTTCAAACGTCAACGACGTTGCATCTCTTCTCGTATCACCGGAATCGGCTAGCTCAGCGGCGCGATAAAATCAAAAATTCTCAGACGTATTCGAGAAGAAATAGAAAGTGGTGATGGGCTGCGAAATAAAAAGGAAGGTGGACCCAATAGAGGTTCTTTAATTACGATTGAGAAAGAATTCATTATCAAGGTGAATATAAAGGAATGTAGGAAAAGAAAATATGACGTCAAAATCAAGCGTCCACTCATTTTGCGAGTGAAGAATTGGAGTCATTTCCAACGCAAAAAAAAAACCACACTTGAAAAACAGAATGTGATCCAATTTTGATTTTTAACGGAGGGATCCGTATCTAAATTTAAACCAGCGCTGTGCGTTACGCTGACATCTCAGATACGAAATGATTTAGACGAAAACAGTTGCGAGGTGGTTACTTGCACAAGTTCATCACAAATATCAAATTTTGGGTTCATCAATTTAGCTGCGCTATAAAATTGTGATTTGTTTCATAACTTCTAAATGACCGAATCAAGAACGGTGATCGAAAACGATTTGATCACGTCCATCAGAATTATCGAATTGAAAGCGCGACCATAGCTTTTTTCTCATTTCTCCGAACAAGCTAGCATGCAGTTCTACTATTTTGACAAACGAATGTATGAATTCCACAAATAACAACTCGAAACCTCAACGTTCCGAATTAAAACTATGCGAAAAAAGGCGAAAAATTGCGACAGGTCACCCACGACCAAAAGCTTCAAAGTGTATTTGGTTGTTCGAAATTCTAATTCTATGCAAAATTTCCATGTAAATTTTGAAAAAAGGCTGATGATGTGGGAAAGTTCTATGAGTAGGTGGAGATTGGTGCAATTAGAATCTTGGTATTTTCTATACATTACGTTACGTTGCACTCTAATTATGCTAGATACTATACTCTCCACTTGGTTATGGGACCACACAAAAATCACACCCTGCAACTAAGCCCAAACTTTTGATGGCAAGGGGTTTTTGTGATGAACTACTCATTTTCTTAGGTTTTCATGCTTGGAGTTTAAGTTATTAGATTCAGCTTTCCCGAAATTTGTTGGAGAAATTAACGTTATTCAGGAAAGCGCATTTTCTCCTGAATTTCTCAAACCTAGCATTCTTATGACAAATTTCTGTAAATTCAGTAGTCAATGGAAAATTTTCTCTTTATTCGCCATTTTTATTACTATTTTTATTTGGTGCTACTTTATTTTCTTACCTATGTAATAATAGTAGTACGAAGTATAGTAAAAGAAAATAAAGACGTCAAACACAAAGTTGGGAAGTTTTTTTAGAATTATGTGGATATTTTTCGTAACGGATTTGAAGTCCACCTGCGAACAGCATAAATATTTTCTTTTTTTTTAGCACACATTTCTGAAAGTATTTCGTTTCGCTGACGCATACACAGGTTCAGTGAAGTTTCCATTCAAGGACACCCAGGGGATCCTCGTGTATGACCGAGCGTGTCGGATTGGACGCATGTCTCCGTTTTCGTGGAATATGGAGGAAAGCGGCGAAAAAAGTGACATCGTTTTAGAACCTAACAAAAAAAGTTGTCTGTCTCCTATAAGAAGGGATAGCGAAGCACTGGCGCTATCAGAGTCAGCTTCGTTCTTCACAAATGCGGCTCCTTATTCTGCTATTAGCGTTCGTCATAAGCGGCGCGGAATCGTGCATATTCGGAGGAGGATGTCCCTGCCCGTGCCCATGCCCGTGCCCGTGAGTCTCACATTCATTCCAATCCTGCACATGCTATTTCATCAGCATTAATTATTTGAATAGTAATAGTTCACTTTTAAAGTTCCTTGCTTAATGTTTTTCGTTTACCGCTAATTTTACGTTTTTTAAAAATCATATTGCTTTTCAAACGAATCGCTTTAAAAAAAGCGGAAAAAAAACAATGATCCTCGGAGAAATACAGTAGTTATTGTAATGTTACATTTTCTCAATGAAAATATCCTTACGATACTGCCGAGACTTGAAAATTCTCTAGAGCTGCAAGATTTTTGAGAATAGAGAGGCTCTAAACTGTGGTTGCACGTATTTGAATAGAAAGATTATTTTGTTCATTACGCATTTGTATGCTAGCTGTTACCCTTGTATTTTCTTGTGTAAATGTATTTTCGTAATTTATACGAAATAGAACCGCTCTTAAAGCAAATGCAACTCAATGCATATGGTTCACGAGTTTTAGCCATAGGTGTCGACGAGATTTCTTGGGAATTTGATAGATGAATCTTTTAAGTGAAAAACTTTGATAATACTTACCACTTGAGCTCGATGAAAAGAACAATCTCTTTGAAACATCCTTTAAAAAAATTCTACAAAACAAATACGGCGTTTCAAATCTCTCCTTCATAATCGCGATATTTCAGACCTCCCGTGCCTGCTGGTGGCGGTTGTGGATGCGCACCCCCAATGCCCGCTGGTGGTGCATGTGGATGTGGTGGAGGACTTGGTTTACCTCCGTTATCGCTTCCACCACTTCCATCACTTCCACCACTTCCACCACTACCGTCATTGTTCCCGCAGCCATGTTGTCCGCCTGGAGCTCCTCCACCAGGGCCTTGCGGATGTCCACCTCCACCACCGCCACCCATTGCTAACCCCTGCATACCAGGAGGAGGAGCCGGTTGTGCACCACCACCAGTCGCTGGTTGTGCACCAGGAATCGGCGCCGGCGGCTGCGGTGGAGGAGTAGCGCTTCCGCCTGCACCGCCACCGCCTCCAGCCGTTGGTTCTTATGCTGTGGCTGGTTAAAACAGCTGGACGTAGATAACTTATTTATTTGTATATTGGTTACGACCTCATAATTCTAGGGAAAGTATTGCAGTTTTACATATGGTAAGGAGAAAATCTAACGCTATTCACACCATCATTTTGAGATGATTTGTTTGTTTATTGCTATGTAGACTGGAAATACTTGTCATAATTTCATGTGAACTAAAGAATAGTAGTTGTTTTCGTGCTCTTCCTCATCTTTCGACTGAGTCGCCTGTTTCAGTGCTTCTAAGCAGATTCCTAGCACGAATCGTAAGATCTGAATCTAATCTGATTGGATTATCTCATCATGTCATTAACACACAGTGTTTGAAGAAGTCTATAAATCGATCCTTTATGCAACATCTAACCATGAATAAAGTGTTTATTTGAAAGTCAACAATACCGGTGTTTATTTTTAACTGTACGAAACATATGCCGCTAAATAAAAGCAAATGAGCAAAATCTCAAAGTCAACTGTACAAGTTCGGCATGAATACAAATGAAACGTCGCTATAAAATCATTTTTCCCTGCTCCAACGATAGGAATGGTACAGAAATCGGCGATGGAAACTGTATGACGGATTATGCTGCTGCAGCAGGTGGGAGAACGTAAGATGGGAGACCAGATGGTGGTGCTGGAAGAGGGATTGGTGGTGGAGGAGGAGCTGGTGGTGGAAGAGGAACTGGTGCTGGAGGAGGAGCAGGTGCTGGAAGAACCACTGGTGCTGGAGGAGGGATTGGTGCTGGAAGAAGAATCACTGTTGGAGGAGGGGCTGGTGCTGGAAGAGGAACTGGTGCTGGAGGAGCAGGTGCTGGAAGAAGCACTGGTGCTGGAAGAAGAACTGGTGGTGGAGGAGGAGCTGGTGCTGGAAGAAGGACTGGTGCTGGAGGAAGCGCTGGACAGCACGGTGCAGGAGCAGGTGGTGCACAACACGAGGGAGGAGGAGGACCTGGTGCAGCACAACATACTGGTTGAGGAGGAGGCGGTGGCGGAGGCGGCGGTGGTGCTGGGCAGCACGGACAACATGTAGGAGCTGGAGGAGCTGCGCATGATTGCACAGGAGGAGGTGGTGGTGGCGCTGCACAGCAAGGTGCTGGTGGTGTGCAGCATCTCGGAGCTGTAGGAGGAGCAGGACTCGTAAATGGACAAGGAAGCAAGCATTTTATGGCTGGCGGTAACGTTGGTAAAGGTGGTAAATAAAATGGTCTAAAATAAGAAAAATTAATAAATAGTAAAAGCAGTAAATAATAAAGATAAGTAACTCGCTGACCCCCATCGCCAACTTGTTGTTGATACAATAAACAGCGGTAACAGTATCAGCTGCGACGTGATAGCCATTATTTCGTGCCTTGCGGTTGTTCCACTCAACTATTTATATCACGGCTTCAATTTTTTCTCTCCCTTCCCTCCCACTCGATCCTAAATCTCGGCCAGTTAACGGAACCTTTACAAAAAAACGACTTCGAAGCAAGCCTATAATGAATTTATTATCCTCGTCACGCCCATTGCACGAACAATCGCTCATATCCACTTATGGAACTGGAATGATCGCGAACTCAACTCTTGCACTAGTCTTCACACCGCTTACTCTGCGCCATTGGACGCTCTCGCACAACCTTGAAAAACGCAGTCGACAAGTGATAAAGCGAAATGTTAAGTAGGACGGGAGACCACCTGGAAGGTCGTTTTTGCGACACGGCTGAACTCAGTCGCGTTTCGCTGACGATGGTAAGCGCAGAAAAGTGAAGGCTTTGAATCGTTGAGTCTTTTCATTTCTTCATAGATCGCTGTAGGTTGCAAAAAAATACACAGAAATACAAAATTAAGAAAAAGAAAAAAATTAAGAAGGAATTAAGGAGGAGAAAAAAGTAAGAAAAATTAAGAAATAAGGGAAGCAGAAGGGGTTCATGTGAGTCATGTCCTAGACTCTCTAAAGCTTTCATACGAGGTGAAAATGCCGAACCGCTAACTGTAAATAGAGATCAATGACGGTAGATAAGGTTATTCAAGTTCTGCTCGTTTTTCTTATAAATTTCGCTGTACTGGGAGTTATTTAAGGATTTCTGCAGCTGAGATCTTGTTTATTTTCCTATTCTGAAACTCCTAGCCCTAGATCTGGTTATAATGCCTTTCAAAAGGCCCTGGCCTCATTTACTGGCACTAATGCGCCAGCATTGTGGTATTGGCGTAGATTTATCGCGCCAAAGCCTTCTCTACATAGGCTTGCAGCGACTTTTTAGATGCCTACGAACCAATCTGATAACGAGGAGCAGCGTTCAGAGAGCCTGCCCAGCCCTTGGGAGCTCCTATTTACCATCTACCCGGCACTGAAAGCACGCGGCGGACAAATAAATCTTCAGCTTCGTGCACCAGTCGGAGGATTTTGGTACGGTCTCATCAAATGCCACATCACATATTGTCATATAGCACCATATCGTTCGAAATGATAGGTCCCATCCCACAAACGCACGCATCAAAACGAAACTGCTTCCTTATTCTTTGAGTTGTCAATATTTGAAATGATTCTGAATTTCTGAGAAGAAAAAAACATTTTTCCTAGGTGAACTGGATACTCTAATAAGATCAGCGTTTTTTGAACATTTGAGTTGCCTTGAACACCTCGATTTTTTTCTGCGGTGACGCTGGGAAATCTTAGTCTCCTATCCGTAGAGTTTTTGCCCGCATCTTGCGAAGTGTTCACTGGAGTCGGACGAGTTTTCATTTTAAAAAAATTGTCTACATTGCACACGTTGTTAAAATATCTCTGTTGCATCTTTTCGGTTGATAAACTGTAAAGCTATAAGCTAAAGTCACACACACATTCTTAAAACGTTACTTCTGGGTATCTTCGATGGATATTTCATAGTGGGATGAGCAAAAGACCTTAAAAGAAGGCTCTGGATCCTGGAAGTAGATGGCTGCAAATGTTTATCGCTTCTAAGAGATTTATTTTCATGAAATCCTAGATTTTTCCACACGCACTTCAGCATCGACAGAAAAATTTTAGATTTAATTCCTAAAATTTAACTGGAACACAACAAAAATATAAAATCTAGTAATTTTGTTAGAAACTGTCATGTTGTCAACCTTCGCTGGGAGACAGACAGAGATTCACTTATAGAGGTGTAATTTTAAAAAAAACTTAATTAATTGATTTTCACTTAATTATTTCACTGTCAGTCATTTTGCGCGTTACGAAGGTATAACAGGATGTTCAAGGATCAGCTGTCTTCCGGTTAGTTTCCGATTTGCTCGTTGTGGCGCCGGCAACGCTTTCGCTGTGGCAAAAATTCCCATTGCTTTCTCTTTTCTTCGGAGGAACATCATGTTTTCCTTTGAAGAATCTCGTAAAGAATTACGACCATCAATTCGACGCTCTTCCTGTCTTTGTTTCCTGGAACTTAATGGCTAACGACACTTCTTCAACGCTTTTCCTCGAAACGCTTCACATTTCCCAGACCAACTAATTTTACTTCTTTTATGTGACCGACGGTGACGTGAACGACTGAGCTTCCTTGATCTTCTATCTCGACATACGGTAGAACATTGAATACTAGCTGGTAAGTAGTTGTTAATGTAGTAAATTAAAATATTTCGGTAAAAGTAATAATTTAAAAATAAAATTTGAAAAAAAAATTTGACCTGTCGGAATTACGGACTGTTTTGAATTCTTTCAACTAATTCGCTAGCTTGACATAAAGCTACGCCAGTCGTGAAGACTTGACTAACAGCACGAAAATGGCAGAGCCTCAAAGTTTTCGAAAGTCCCCGTCTTCGAAAAGGGTTCCATAGTGATGTTGTGTTATTTTCATAGTCGTCCTCCCTATCACAGATGAACGCTACATGTGTCAGTTCCCTCACGACGTCCGTGAACGGTCTTCTCTGCTATCAGACGTTGATGGGTCAGCTGATTAGAGTGGATTCTCAAATGCTATTTCTCAACTAGTTCTTGCACTTCCATAAGGAAAAGGATTAGAAATAATATAGCTGTGTTCTTTAAAGCATATATTGTGGAAAAAATGGAAAAAATAATGCAAAAAAATACATTTAGCATACTGCAGAATGGAAGAACAAGAAAATAACACAAGAGCCGTCGAACAAAGAACACAGAACATTATTCTCAGTATATATTTGTTAGAAGTATACATGCTTTTAATATCACAGCCATTTTTGCTCTACACATGGCCAAACCATAATTGATTGAGACAGTAATCCCTGTTAAAAACGTTTAATCGCGGAAGATTACCTTGAAAATTTTCGAGGATTCTCGTTAGAACAAATGTTAAAATGTGAAAGAATAATCAAAAAAAGAAGAAGAAAAATAAAAGATCGCATATATAAAATAAATGAAATGCAAAAAATGTGAAAGAAACGTCATGTATCCCAGTCCATAGAGCAAAAACGGGTCAATGCCGTTTAATTGATCAACCAACGACAACGGTCAATCAACAATAATTAGATATTTGGCTGAATGCATTTTCAACACATCTGGAAGATTTCGTGAAATCCAAGTGGTAAAACTGTAGAAATAATGGATAAGATGTCTGACGTTAATCAATCCGCTTGGGATGCGCCCCCACGTTCACTTCAATTCAGAATCGTTTGTGGTTTACGAACGTGTGACTGGCCGTTACAATGACTTGCGGTGGCTAGCCGATGTGTCAAGTTAGTGTTTTTATCCTCCCAGACAAGTCTGGTACCCATTTATCGACCTCGGAGGGATGAAAGGCTTGGTGAGCACTAGGACGGATTCGAACCTCCGATCGATTGTGCAGCAAGCGGAGCCTCTAACCGCTACACTACACCCGCCCTAATTTGCTTGCTGCATAAATTTAAAAAAAAAATGACGGAATTACATTTATTGTAGGACAGCATCGGTGAACTATGTTCATGATCACCATCGTCGATAGCCTCGAAGGCCCAAGTCCGATTCAATTCCACAGGGTGCGAAAAGATGATCTCGACGATTCCCTCTGGCTCTGCCACACTTCTTCCCCTTCGCTTCTCGCCATCGGTTGCTTCAGCGCTTTCGAAGTCAACGCTTTATCCATTCCCTTCAAGTGGTGTCCCACAAGGTTAACTGCCCTGCCTTGATATTCCGCCTGTGCGGTGAACGGCGCGAACGGGAGGAAGCGGAGCAGGATGGCCAAATGAGCGATGGAAGTTTATTAGAAGAAAGTTGTCGATCATTAACGAGCGAAGCAGAAGCCGAGCATGTTGACATGCGAATTTTTTCTTTTTCCTTGAACTTTTTTTGTTATGGCTAACGTTTTAGTGTCGTCGCTTTCGTCCAAGCCTAAGTAGCTTCACGAGGCTTACTTAGGCTCGGACCGGGTTAGCGGACCTTAGCGTGATAGAGTCGCTCTGCCCCCATTTTGTTACAAAAGCTTGACGTACATTCGGTCCTCGAATGATGTGGGAGTTCGGGTCTGACAGCTACGGTGGCCTCTTATATCGTGGTAGTTCATATTCGATAAGTATGAGAATTTTTTTATACGCTGTCAAGCAGCGGCGGTCATGTAGCACTAGTTCCCGAAATAACAGCTGGAATTCTTTCTGGGAAGTCGTGTGTCGGATATCACATGGAACATAGCTAATATGTGAATTGCTACCATATACATTGTTGTATCATTACATTATTCTACCATTTACATAATTATCTTTAGAGTTGTCTATGAAATCAAGTGTACTGCACAGTAATTAGAGTAATTCCTCGCATTGCCCAGGATTCGTGACCGGAACAACTCGGAACACTCGGCAGACACTCACTGGCTCATCAGTAATGGAACTGAACCTTTATCTTGCTACGCATCGTGTGCTTTCAAAATTAACCTAAAACCTTCAAATGCAATGATTCTGATTGGACGTTGAGTAGTCATAAATCCGTTTCCATACAGTTTCGCTTGCTATGAATTCATTTTATTTCATTAAATTTCTCTCTTGCAAAAAATTCAAGGCAGTAAAATCATCCACAAGAACGACTAGCCAAAATTATTCCTGTCTTACTCGGATTAGCAAAAATAAGCGTAGTTCTCCATATAGTTTATCGAATCCGCTACTTCCCAACGTATTTGCTCGGAGGAATCGCGTAACCTGCAATATGTAGTTCATTATTCTGAGAAAGGAGTTCTGCAGATCTTTTTGCTGTCGTACTCTCTGAAAAAAGTGAACAAGGAGCTGATTCTAAGAGTTCTCACGTGGTGGTGGTGGGTAGTACGACGGTGGCCGATGATATGGAATTGGTGGTGGTGGAGCAGGACATGGTGGAGGGCATGGTGGTGGTGCAGGACATACACAAGGCGGAGGCGGAGGTGGAGGAGCCCTGAAATATGGGTATAAACATGAAGAGAAGGGTGAAATCACGTGTTTAAACGTCAAAAAAGGAACTCACGGGCAACATACACAACCACATCCTCCTCCTCCTCCTAATCCGAGAAGATTAAATAGGAAAGCATCGCTTACTGACAAAGTTGTGGCTATTAGAAAGAATGCAGACGTTCGCATTTTCTCCTTTTTAGAGTCGTTCAGCAAAAATCTAGAACATTCGTGAAACCAGTATAGATGTGGCTAATTATTGTAAGTTATACCACCCTCGGACTTTTTTTTAAAAGGTTTCGTTAATTTATCTCTTCTGTGAAAATTCCAAATTCTTCCGTAATTAAGGGAGGTATTAGCCGAAAATTTCAAGAGCTCCATGGTTTTTTTTCTTGACTTAGGGCCATGCTTTGTCAGGAGTGAAAGAAATCACATCCTTTGGTGATGTAAGAATATTTTGTAACGTTCAATTTTGATGAGTGCAGTGAAATTATGGATGATTGCCCTACATTTGCATGTGATAGCTATTCCAATGTCTGTCTGCTAGATAACTGACAAAAGGCCAATCGGAGAGATTTTTTTTGAGAAGAAGAAGAACTAAGAAAGTACTAACGTTGCAAAAATAACTGAAAATATTCGCGAGTGGACGGAAACTAATCGTTGACTGAAAAGTAAACTGAAGAACTCGCACATTGAACTGTCCGACGATCTATATATAAGATCTGGTCGAGAATTCTCATTTTCCGAAACCTTGTTCTTTTAAAGCGCTGAAGTACAGTAGTCGATGAGCGAAATGCTCAAGAAATAATTGAAACTGAAACTGTCGAGAAAACGAGTTCTCATTTCTTATTATATGGCAATGAACAACCTTCAAAAGCTTCAAGAGGTTCCGTTGTATTGTTTGTGGAACTTACTTGAGTAGCAAGTATATTCACTTCTCTCGATGGTACTCGCAAGATGTTTTTAGGCTCTACACGCACTCCGTGCGCACCAATAGAAGGCCTTTCCATTCAAAAACTCAGCTATTTTTTGTTCCTAGTTCTTCTTCAATCTGTTTTCTTGCAATTTTAAGAGCTGGAGTAATTTGTTCTTTAGTATTTTGGCAGCATCTTCACAAGAGGTAGCGCATCACCCCAGAAATTTTTCAACGACAATTTTCAAAACGACGTACGATCTCAGAAGGACATTTCGAGGAAACAACAACTTGCACGCGAAAAATTTTCGAAAATCTTCGACAGATTTCATCTTCCTCAGACAGTTTCTTCGCAGTGAACAAAATATTCTGTTTCCCTTGGTAACACTTAGGCGAACGTCTAGTGAGTGAGCTCTGTTCCTTCTCGTTTCTCCTTTGTGGCACACCGACCGGCGTTTCGAATAAATAAGTAAATAACGAATCATTATCTAATTTTTATGTGAAGCATATGTAATTTTCTTCTGGTGGATAGCTTGGTGGGTGCATGAGAATCCTAAATGTGCTCGAGAATCACGCTTTTCAAGTTTTCTTGTAAATGGTTGGGTTTTTAGCACATTTTTTCGTTCAGTGCAGCTGTGATTTTCTTTCTTGGTGAAATTCCTCCAAATACCCTGACTATAGCTGTGGGTGCATCCAATGTTTGGTCAATGATTTGTTATTTTGCTCTAGAAGAACTCCCAGTGGCAATACTTTTTTTGCTTGCATATTTCGCACATGACGCTAATTTCAAGTGATCTTATTTTTTGCAAGGCATTCGATGAAAATCTGGATCTGGTAGATCAACGATATAAACGAAGGAAGTTAGCCACACACATCGTCCATGATAATCAGAAACCTGACAGAGTTCACCATATTCCCGTTAAGATAATTTTATAGAAGGTTTCTCTTACGGAATCTGTCACGTGTAAAATAATAACCAGTTTAATCACCAGATTCCATTAGGAATGCGTTCCAATTAGGTCCTGTCGCGAGTTGTCCTGTTTCTTCAAACGATATTTATTTTCTTGTGATTTCCTGAACTCCTTGTAATTGTAATCTGTGGCGGTCCTATTCTTTAATGCTGAATCGAACAGTTGAGAAAAATTCTCTCCAATAATTAGACGACAGAACGACGCGACTTGATTATATCGTCGATCTCCTAAGTTTAGTCCTTAGCTGCTCTGCCAAGAAACACGATTGGCCGGGATCACGTGATCTTCATGTGACAACAAGAAGTTCTATGAAATACCCCTAGCCATTGAGATATTTTGGAGGGTACAAATAAGTTTTGAGGGATTTACAAAAGATCACGTAACTAGCATTAATTCTCAGGGGACCATTCTGTAGCTACAGTCCTGTTAAGGCGTCAATATTTCTGTTTAAAAATCAATGGATGTCATTTCGTTGAAATGTGAACAACATGCATTCCTTGTGCTCTAGCAATGTCAACCTCTCTACCAACAAAACACAATTTGCACTGAGCGCTGTTTTTTTTTTGTTTTGTTTTGATTTGAAGAAAAGTGTAGCTGATGGACATCGATTGTTTGGTGAAGAATATAGGGAACACGCTCCATCAATAAAAAAATGTAATTAGTGAGCCTGGGGTTTTAAAAGTGACGATTTAGACACCAGCAGCAAAAAAAAAAACACGGAGGGAAGCCTATAAGGTTTGAAGACGCTGACGTGGAGCCGTTACTAGACCAAGATTCATGGCAAACTCAACAGGAGTCCGCTGAAACCTTGGAAGCGACTCAGCGCGCGATTTCAAGCCTTCTCAAAGAAAGTTAAGTTCCGTTCGTAGCCAAGCCAAGAGACGTCGAACGCCGTTTTTCACATGCGAACAACTGCGAAAGGCAAAATCGGGAGGGTTTTTTTTGCGTCAGATCATGATGGAGAACGAAAAGTAGATCCAGATCGGCAGTCCAAAGAGCAGAACATCGCAGGGTCAGCCCGGTCATGCAACAACTTCAACGGCCAAACCGAATATTCATTGCAAGAAGTGAATGCCGTGGATCTGGTAGGACAAACTCGGAGTGATGTGCTATGACCTACTCCAAGCTAACGAAACCATCACAGGCGAACGTAGCAACAACAATTCATGCAACTGAGCTAAGCATTAAAGCTCAAACGCCCGCATTATGCCGAAAGACATGGCAAAGTGATCTTTCAGCACGACAATGCTCGGCCACATGTTGCAAAAATCGTCAAGAAAACTCTGGAGGCGCATCATTGGGATGTTCTGTTCCACCCGCCATATTCGCCACACATTGCTCCTTCTGAATACCACTTGTTCCGGCCGATACCAATAGTCTGGCCGTGCTGCACTTCACTTCTTTCGAAGAAGCCAAATAGTGAGCTGATTCTAGGTTTGCCTTAAAAGACGGGTGATTTTTCCAACACGTAATTCGTATGCAGTCCGAAAGGATGGGAAAAGTTATGGCTAACGATGGCGAATACTTTGAATAAGGTGTATTATACCAATTCCTTTTAATAAACTTTCAATGTTACAAAAAAACTCTCAAAACTTATTTGTACCCCAATATGTGAAGCTTTTTCTTCCTTCTGTCGAGACGAAGCAAGCAGTAAATGCAAGGAAGCGACCTCTACGGCTATTTCAGGTGAGACCAATTGAACAACTGGATGGATGGATCTTTGATCCATGACGTCGCTCTCACTCATTTTGGAATTCTTCCTTGATTAATCCTTTAAGAAAATTCGAAGGAAAGATTTATTTGACTTCTATGATATATAATATATATATGCTGATGTACAGATAGTGTTTCAATTCCGTGCTTGTAGAATTCATCTACTTTCCGGCAACAGCGTAGCCGGATGGAGCTGAAAAAAAAATCAAAGTGTATGAGAACGAAAGAGAACGAACATATTATGGGGTTAGGTCAACCAAATCCATTAAAATTTGTTCCAAACATACCAGGTGGAGCCGCATATGAGGGTGCTGAAATAGCAACAATTAGAAAACTATTTTATCACTAGGAAGCTTTAATTGATCTTGTTCCAAGAGAAAAAAAAACGTACGTGGAGGAGGAGCAGCATAGGCTGGAGGAGGTGGAGCACCTCCGCCGCAACCACCACCACATGGAGGAGGTGGTGGTGGAGCGGGAGGAGGACAGCACGGTTGGGGTGGTGGAGGTGGCGGAGGGCAGCATGGTTGTGGAGGTGGAGCACATCCACATCCACCGCCACCGCCACCACCGCTGCTACCGAAGAATATAGCGTCGACAGACACGAAGAGAACGGCAGAAACGATCACAAATGTCTTCATTTTCTGAATAAACTAAAGTGTGGCAAATTTCTGATGTCCTATTTTTTTTAGATTAGTATTGTAGAGCTGTTTATACATGAGAATCGAGTGTTTTTTGCAAGGTATGATTTGTGACTGTGGTGACAGTTTTTATAGCTCAAACTCATCTTTTTCGGTGCGCGTAAAACTCAAATTATTCGGGTTTTTTATTCGCCCGTGACAGCAAATTAGCATGAACATGCGTAGTTCCAATTACGCATACATTAAGGATTCTGCGTCCATTAGGTCTGGATTCAGTCTTCATCTTCGTGCTTCACCGTTTTCTGTATTTTGAATCTTCACGATTCACCACCAATCATAAAGAAGAATTTCTCCGAGTTTGTTATCTGAACTACGTTTTAACTTCTCTAACAGCACCAAAATTGCTAATTTTGGGCGTTCTGAACCAATTCATACGAATATTTATTGGAAAAACATTTAGAGAACTCTTTAGGTGTACCTCGTCGTAACGTCTTCTGTTACCTTATTCAGTGTTCGTCAATAAAAGTTGATTGCACTGCATAAGAATTACTAATATTATTGAGCCTTTTTGTAAAGTGAAACCGATTCGTTGGTGAATAATTCTTCTAGAACTTCCACACACTTCGCTCTCACTTCTTAGAAAATTCTCTGGGAAACTCGTGTGAACAGAAACAATCCGCCGAAGTAATAGTGGACTAATTTGCCTTCGCCGCCACAAAAAGTGAAAAATCTGGCCTTTATACACTTTTTGGCTCTCCGAGAGACGAGTTTCTCTGTGTTTTCGAAAGTAAACAATTCTATTCTGGGTAACTTGATGAGTTTTTGCGTTTAAAATTACCAGACATCGAAGAGTTCAACGTTTTCAAAGCACTCCTTAATCGTGAAAAATTTGAAGTATTAATGGAACAGCTATGAATTTCGAATGATAACTGTTTCGTTGAATCGTGTAGTAGTTGTATTGAGCAGAAACCAAGATTGTTATTGATATTTATTCTGGCTAACGTCGGCGTCGTCGCCTTCTTCAGAGCTTGGAAAAATCAAGACCCGTGCAATCCATCGCTCAGTCCTCCCTCTCATTTGGCAAACAGACTACTCACCAGCAGTGTCAGAGAAGAAGATAATTATTTCGTTTTGGTTTCTAGAAAGACACGTGCTTGTCTTTTTCTGCTTCCTTTTTTTCTTTTGTATTTGAAAGTGAAAGGGAAGAATACTCGTTCATACTATTCAAATATCCCGGTTGAGAAGAGTACTTAGCACCTGGACATGGCTTGAAATCAAATGAATTCTTGCACTCGAATCTGCGGCGAATTCCATTCCTTTCACGTTTTTTTACGTCGTCAAGCGTTGGAATTTCTTCCATAATCCTAAATTTCTCCAAGTGAAATTCCATCCGGAGTTCTCCTTCTTTGCGATCACAATGTAACAGCCGAATGCGAGTGACGGTTTGAACCTGTTTCAGTGTTCCTGGGATATTAGCGCGCTATCCAGTTTATACCCCACCGCGCGTACGTCTTCCCATATCCGCTTTGCTTTTTCGCATGTTATCAGCGCTAAGATTGAAACCTGTCCAAGCACTTATCGGAGCACCGTCCTCGAATTCATTCTTCGATTGTGGGGGTTGGCAAATCCGTGTCGCTAAGTGTAGAGGTTCAAAAAAATTATTCTTTTTTTCGTTCAGATTTATTCACATAGTAGTATACTCTGCAGCGCCCAGATAATGTTGAATTTGGTTGTTTTTTTTAATTTTTACTCATCCTAAGGAAATTTCTTGAAATTTGAAAAGGGTGGAGAGGGAAAAATTACCGTTTTAACTGGCAACTTGTTTATGTGATTGCTTGAATGAAAATTTATTACTTTATTAATGTCAACACACGTGAAGTATTACCACGAAAATTCAGGAATAGATTCAAATCAATCTATAGTAGCAATATTCTACACATTTTCTCGAGAAAAAAATTGGAGAATGCCAAAGAACACCGAATCAATAGCTTCTGATGCGTTCTTACAGATTTTCCTTTATTTGATTGACAAAACACAATTTAAAAATTCATTTCTATGCAGAAAACATTTGTGAAAAATACGGTAGGATAAAAAATAACACAGGGCGATCAAGGACGAAATTTCGAAGACATTTTAACTTTCACAGTCCTATTCGCACTAGACGTTTCATGTGGTATCCTGAGCTGAGTGAAGAGTTGCACAAACGAGTATCGCAATCGCCTAGAACGTGGAATTATTTACATGCTGAATTTCTCCTAAAAGACATAGATATTGGCTTGAGAAACAAATCGTGGCCTTTTTTCACATTTAGCTAGAAATACAAAGAGATAGAAATATTCGTTTTGCTCACTCTTTTCGTTATTATTCATTACTATTTGCACAATTTTACACATCACTTGACAGAGAATTTCTCGCTCCACTGTGAGCTGCTGCTCTGATTTTTCCATCTCATTGACTCTTATTTTCCTAGACCATTAAAATGAATGTCAACGGACTGTTACCGACATTTACTTTTTGCCCATCTTCGATTGTCTTTGAACGTTGGCATGTTGGAACGTAGTTTAATTGACTTTCTTAAGTTGTAGCCAAGATTGGTACTGATCTTTCTTTGTTAAACAACAGCTAACGTTTCGGCGTTATCGCCTTCGTCAGAGTCTGGAAAATGAAAACCATTAGTGATTTGTCCCCTCAAGCGCCTCATTACCATACAGAAAGGATACAAAAGGTAGCCAACCTCAAACAGCCACACTTCAGCTAGTACCTGCCTCATTTACTAGATCTGGTTACGAGCAGCAGACCACCACGTACCACTACTATGAGTCCCGAGGGTCTAATTTACTTTTTGTTTTTTTTTTTACTCGAGGTGATAAAGTCGCCGAAGCTGCTTGTGGGATTCCTATTCTACATGGAGAGCATTGGATGAGACAAAAAAAAATCAGAAAGGGACGAAACAAGCCTAAAAAATGCAAAAAGCACGATGTAAAGGCAGTGAGGCACAAAAAAATCTATTGAGTGATAGGTGGAAGACTTTGGAAACGATAGAACCAACTGGAACAGATACTGCTGACGAATTTGCCGTAATTAGCTGTAAAAAAGTAGGGCAACAAATGGATTTCTCATCCACCCAAACAAATGGTCGACAAGTCTTTGAAGTCAAAATTCGCATTTCTAATGAACAAAGACCGACGGGGGTTTTTTCAGAGATTTCTCCTTCTACATACACTGCACTAATCAATAATCACTAATTTAAGTTCCAGAAGCCTTATCGTCTCGAGTGAACGCACAAAAGAACAAATGATGTCGAATATGCCCTCTTACAACCACGTGACATTCCATTTCAATGATCTAAGAGAACAAGAGCTGAAAAATTAAATATCCTACCAACGAATTTTAAGTAATTTAAAATTTAAAAAAACCAAGACTACAATCTTGTGAAGTGAATTCTACTTCAAAAGTTGAATAACATTCTGACAGCATTTTGCTAAATTTTATGCCTATTTTGAAGTTTGAAGAAAAAATGGCCGCGAATTATCCTTCGATCCAACATACGAAAAAAAGGGAACATCATAAATAGCCTACTGGTTGAATATGAGGTAAATAATCGGATGGATTCCGTTCATTACCACCCATACCAAACAGGAGACGAAATCAGACACAACCGAGCTGCCAAAAATTGGCATCAAGTACGTCCAATAAATGAAGGAGAACAAGAAATACAGTACCAGCAGAGACACCTGAATAACAAGAACTGAAGATTTTCAGAAAAAACACGATTCTACACAGCTGATGCATTTTCTCTATAGAACTAATATGATTAGGAGAAATAGATCTTAGAATTTCATAAATATATCATTTACAAAGGATTTTTTGTTTCACTGCTGCACATTTCTGTAACATTACTCTCTGTTCAAACTAGCTTAATCATTATTTGAAAACCAATCCTTTCTTTCCGCACCAACACTTCGTTTCCAATCTGCGTTTCCTCTAACACAACTTTTCTGCTTTCGAACTTTCATCCAAATAAGATTTCAGGAAAAAAAATCGAAGAAAAAGAACTCCAGTTTGATCTTAAGAGTTTGCCTTATCACAGCGAAGCCCTCAATCCTCACTAGTCCAAAAGGATTAAGATAATTCGGTTAAAGAATACGCTCTTTCTCAGGTTTCGCGCCAGAACGCAAAACGAACACTCAGAAATAATTCAGAAAACACTCATTTCTTCTGATTTGTTACCCCTTTTGATTCGATGTGAATGAGACCTAAAATTAAGGTCGATAAATAACGTGAAAACAAAAATGTGAAGAAGTGGAAGAGCATTCAAATAATATATGACAACTTTACAAATTTTACCAAAATAGCGAGAGAAGTGGCATTTCAAACTGAGGAAAAATTTGCTAGAAAGTAGAAGTTTAGAAAAAAAAGAAGCATTAACTTCACCGGTCAAAACTGCTTACCTGCACAGTGATCCAGTACTCTCTTTTGCTTAGTCTCGCTTGGCTCTGGAAAAAAAACCAGCATTTAAAGTGTCCTTTTGGGTTTTGAATTCAAAGCATGTAAAAACTTACGAAGAAACCGATGTAACCGAAGATAGAGACGTATGTGATTATTGATAACACGACTATTGCCAAAACAAGATAATTCCCTTAATTATTCCATTTAATTCAAAATTCCCGAAAATGAATCAACTCAGAAATCGTCCACCTAATTTGTTCATCACTATCGATATGTGGCTATCGGTAGGTAAATACGTCCATGAAAAGGTGTCTGGATCGAAAGTGTAGTTACATTGTGGCAGCAATTTGAGCACGAATGGTACAATAAAACAAAAATAGCACATTACGAACAGAGCCTGCAAGAAAACAGAACATGATATTGGATCAACAGCTTTGAAAAAGGTTTGCGTAGGTTTGCGTAAAATCACGCGCTGGTAACCTACAAAAGTTCTTTTCACCCATAGGTGCGACAGGGAGGAGTCGGACCCTTCTTAGGTGAAGGGAGTCGAGCCCATGGGAAGTAGCTCTGGTGATGAGGATCCTTTCGCCAACCGTTCAAAAGTGAAGGAGGTCGGAGCACTGGCTCCGACTATCGCAGTCATGTCCCACACTTTACTAATTAAACAGCTAATTATTTGCTAAACAGAGAAGCACTTACACATGTCAGTCTGTTAGACGTCAGCTGTGGAAACCACTTTTGAAGCAACACTGTGATAAAACGATTAAGAGTGAGGAATAATGTGAATGCCAAACCGGAAAACCATAACCCGGTTAGGATTGCGCCAACAACCTGAAGTATTCTTCCTCAATATAATATAATACATTATATTACATTTTATATTGTATAGCTCCCGAAGTGTTTTTTGTATATTTTCGGATTTCTGTGAAGGTAAAATAGTCAGCAAGTGCAGTTCTCATGACTTCAGTCATATCAGAAGTAAAGTAGAGAAAATATGAACATTGGTGTCCTAATAAATTAAGAAATTTTGCATGTAATTCGAGAAAGTGTTAGAACAGGAGAGAGACCAGACGAAGATAGAAAGATAAGGAAGTGTGCACTGATTACAGAGCACTACGCTCACAAGCAAGAATGCGTCAGGAAAACGAAAATAAACCAGAAGTGAATAAATGGAGGAGATTTTTCGCAAGATTTCAAATCATATTTTCGAATTGGAAAAAAGGAACAGATGAAGCAAATTGCATCTTTAAACTGTCCTTGAATTGTAAAAATTATTTTCTTACTGAAAAATACGAAAGCAGTGGGCCACGTACCATGAAGAGGAGCTATACGTATAAATAGCAAAATAGTCTTAAATAAACAGGAATCTTTGAACTCTCCTCTTCAAATCCACTGCCTTACTTTTTCCCAGAATACCTAGCACATTTGCAATTTCTCACGTAAAATTTCTAATCTATTTATTTTTCAAATCTAAAATAATATTTAAAGAGGATGATGAGCGCAAAAATTAATTAATTATTGCCACTACACACTCAAAAGTTTATCTTCATATTAGAGGTAGAATAATGTACCTTTTTCATACCCTCGCCAAGATCAACGCTTGCTAGGACGAGCACTCCCGAATATGAGTGGATCAGCAGCTGCAACGCGTCTAGCACACCAATGTGTGTCATGATGATATAGGCGCTGACTTTACGGAATTCTTTATCGACAAAGAAAATCTGAAAAGAAAAAAATAACTTTTCAGCCTGAATGTATCACTCACTGTTTGCAAAAGAAAACCACAACTAAGCGCTATGAATTTAAATGAAGTTCACCTCGCTCCTCGAAAGGTGAAGGCTAAACATAGACGTAACTGTCCTCTTATGTAAACATGGACTGCTTGGAACATCAATTTTTCTACAAGCTCAACTTAATTCCGAACTTATCGTAGTGTTGAGTATGAAATTTTTAGCATCGACCCATACCGTACAGCCCTACTATTCGACTAGTAAGTAACCTCCGAGACGAATTCCATAGCCAGTTTCTGAGAACGAATTCAAAAAAATTACTTTATCAATTGAGTATATTCACGGTAACGTTCATTTCATAGTCGCAATGCTTGAGAAAACTCTGAGCAACTTTTAAAAAAACTTTTTTCAGTCAAATCAAATCTACAAATCAGCAGCAAAGGGACAAACTAGGAGTATCTCAATTCTCGAAATTTCTAATTGACGAATTTTTACAAGCGCTGAATACTGCTTAGAGAAAAATAAACTAGTAAAATTTATGGATAACCTTATGCCACAAACAAACAAACAAACAAACAAACAGACAAGCACACAATCCGTTTCGTCAAGAATCGCGTAATTGCGCCGTGAATCTGCTTATCACGGAACAATTCATTGATTGTGTGAGCGGTTGCTTTTATTATTATTCTATAATTAATAACTCCCTTTTATCTACAGTATCTGCCTTATGTGTCTGTTCACACTTAATAGGAAATGTACGAGGCCACTAGCTCTAGCTATGTTTAGCTCATTTATAAGAATCTAATGAAGTAAAGGGATAAGGTGTGTGGCGTTAATCAATCCATTTGGAATGCACCAACTCATTTTTGGAATCGTCTGAGGTTTACGAAAGCGTGTGTAGCCTACACAATAACTTGCTGGGCTAGCCGATGTGTCAACTCAGTGCTTTTATCCTCCCAGACAATCTGGTACCAATTTGTTGACCCAAATGAAAGGTATAGTTGGCACCCGGAGGGGTTCCGAACCACCAGCCAGCCATCATGCAGCCATATCAGACCACTTATCGGCTGCGGCACACAAGCATAAATACTCTCAGATACTCCATATGTGACACAAACCTTCGCAAAATTGCCGAGTTTGAAAATTAATCTGAAAATTGAGGGGTCACCTGTAATGCAGTCGGTAAAAGGTTTCGCTCTGGCTGCACGATCGATCTACGGTTCGAATCCGCCCTAGTGCCAACCAGGACTTTTATCTTACGAGGGTCGATAAATAGGTGTCAGACCTGTCTTGGAGGATAAAAACACTGACTTGATACATCGGCTGCCACAAGTCATTGTATAAGCTAGACACCTTGGAGACACTAGTTACCTCAAACGATTCTGAAGTAAAGTCGAAGGCGTAGGCGCATCCCCATGGGAACTAATCAACAATTTGCAATTTAGCTGCAATTTAGCTTTCATTTGATGTTTTTTACATCTATTTACTTTGATGAAATGAGTGAATAATGTGATTTTATCAGTAAAAACGAAATTTGCAAAGTTCTGTTAGTTGTTTTTCTGAAAAGAACATCTTAAAGAACTAACCAGCAAAATCGGCAGATAAAGGATCATAAATAGCAGTGGCAGAACCACAATAGTGACTCCATAAGCGGTGCGTGCACTTGATTCCATGTAGATCAGCAACGCCTTCGCATACCTGAAAAATTTCGTAAGAAAATATAAAATATTCAGATGAACTGTAGATGACTTGTTAGCGACTATAGTACGCTCCTAATATTTTCGATAATCGCACTTTTCTGGGAACCTCAAGGTATTCATCAAACAATACTTTTCTGAGAAACTCGTATTTGTAAGATAGTTAGAATTTTTTTTGACGCTTACTTTCCTGTGTGCTTCCCATATTTCGAATTTCCCTGATAAAAAAATAACGCAGAAAGTAGTAGTAGTAAATGTTCCTGCCACAGTATGCAAAAAAGGACAAAGAAAAACCAGAAGACAAAAGTAAGCAAACCCAAGACATAAGACCTATTTGCACAATAAGACTGTGTCAGCAATTTCTCTGCTAAACATTATTGTTTTCTTTAAATTCACTTTTACATTCCGCACCGATTGTTTCAAGTAAATTCATAATTACTAAGAATGCTTTTGTTTGACAGATAATTCAGTCTGAAGAAACAAAAGCGTGTTGGTTTGCTGTGACTTCGTCAACGGCAAGGCAGCAGGGAAAAACAACGATTAGTCAACAAATTCAAAATTATAAAAAAATGATCTGCGTAGGGAAAGAAGAGGGACCCGCACAGAACGCGACCTCTTCGTTGACTACTTATCGACCACCTCGCTGCTTTTTTATCCCTTTAACTTCCCAGATTCCAGTGAGACCTTTTCCAGTCCCTCTCACCCTCCTTTTTCTTCATTAGAATGAAGATTTTTTTCTTTCTGTTTCTCGAACATTCGAGAGCAAAACCAACTCAGTGCACAACATAATTCTAACTGTATGGAATACTATTAAAATCTCGAAATGTGAACTTTCCGACAAATTCCGGAATGTGAATATGTGGAAACGTAAAAGCTACTCTTTAGAACCAATACTTTCACTTGTCAAGTAATAGACAGTAGGTGAATAGTGGACAAAAACCAGTACAATAAGTATAGGCTAGTATAGAATACTTAGAAACGATAGAATTTCGAAGAGACCTTCGGGATTGCGATGACGATGCGACAGCACTGATGAGTTTCTTTGAGCTCATTTTTTCTCGTTTTTCAACTTTTTCCTCTTTTGTTGCGTAATTGTCCATGATTTAAGATCATCTCAGAGTCGTAGCCATAGCAAAATCGCTGTTTTTTTCGTGCATCAGCAATATTATACTACTTCTAGATCTACCGTTAAAGATTTCGCACGTTCCGAGTTAGTTGCATCGAGAAATACCTATACGCATGTCAATGGTACTAAGGTCTGCACTAAAACAACATAAGAACTAGGAATAATAAGAATAGGAATAAAAACTGAGTGAAATAATGGGATCTCCTCAGCGACTAGGGGGAAGCAAAGGTATTTTCTATGAGATATTTTGAACTTTCCGAGGAATAAGGAATCTAAAAGCATTTGGTCTAATCAAGAGAAAAAAATTGTCGTCATAAACTGCCACGAATGGTATCCGATGTGTGAGAAATTTATTGAGCCTATGTAGAGCATTGCTTCAGAGAAACAACAAATAATAACTGCCAGCGAACGAGACTTAATCACTATCATCATAATCACTCAACCACGCTTTATTTCTCATTTGGTGGTCTAATAAGTTAAAAACTAATCCCCCACATATGTCGCCAAGCAATTAATTGAATAGAACGGCAATATTGCTGGCAACCGATATTTGATGTCTATCATTCAGGTGAATTTGCTTGCGAGAATAGTTGTCAACAAGTGTCGCTGTTATAGCTACTTCCTATTTTACCACTAAGTGAAATCTGCGAGAACCATCGTTCATAAGTCATGCATTGCAACGACAGTGCGAGTATAAGTAATAGCTTTATGAAAGTAAACAAAACAATAAACAACAATAACAACTCACGGTCCGTAATGAAAATTAACTGCAAGTTCTGCTGTCACGTAACGTTACGTAGCGTTTCATTGCCACTGTTGCGGCTATAGACCTCCCAGAAATGTTGAATGAGTTAGTTTACAGCAGTGTTTTCTAGGGAAATAACCTATAACCTCCCAAATGTAATCAACATATAATCAAGAGTTCCGGTCGATTCACAGAAACACTCAGGTCATAGAAATTAAATCTATGACTAGCGCATGCCCGTTTCATTATTAATCACATCGAATCGGCGTCGAGTTATGATTCAGAACGAGAGATCAACGAAAGGCGGCGAAAGCAACAAATGTATCTATCAAAATGAATCCAGGTACAGAAACTAAGTGAATTTCATGAAATTCTCCGAAATTTCGTTCTACAGAACACGTTAATGTAGGAGTAGGGAAAGAGTGGATCGTGAGGTTCTTCTCCGTCTCCACGAAGCACACGTTTGGGACTATTGCTCACTGGACTTGAATCTGAGCTGAAGTTACGTTGAAACCTGCCAGACTTTAATGTCAAAATTAGGCACGTAGAACATTCCTAACCGGTGTATTGTTGTATCACCACAACATCATGACCTTCTTAGGTGAATATAACAGTATTTAAGAGTAAAGTTTAAAAAAAAAACTACTACACTAATATGGTGGTATGTCGTGCACATTAATTTTCAAAGCTAGACTTCTTTTGAAGTAGTCTAGAAGACATTAGAGCAGGCTACAAGACCATTCTGTTATGCGCTTCTCGTCCAACTTTGTTTCTGAACATTGGTTCCAGATTACAAGATTACAAAATAAAGCTGCAGGTGTTGATTGAGTTGAATTTTCGCGAAAAAACTGAATTATTTTCAAAGCACGACGCGTGAAAACCACACTTTGTTCTCAGAATATCTATAAGATTTATAAATGTTTGAAGAAAAGACAGACGAAATGTCAATGGTTTTTGTGAGTCTTCATTTATGGAAAAATTCTCAAGCGTTTGACATATTAGTGGAATAGCTGAAGTCTGAAAAAGAACAAAACAAGGACCTCAGTCAACAATCGAACTGGCAAACAACTTAAATTAGATATTAAACGAATATTAATAACTTGTAACTGAAAGAAAAAAAATCATACCTGAAAGTTCACCAATGAGTTTGACTAATGGTATCCACCATTGTTTCAACGGTACACGATGATAGAAACAGGCTTCCTTTACAAGTTCTGTTACCGAGGTAAATTTCAGAGTTCGTCCAACGAGTCCTAAAGTTGTCGAGAATAGGCTCGCTCTCATCAAAACCCGTCAACTACTGTGGCAATTGAAGAATCACGACAGAAAAAGGACGAAAGAAAGTAGCAACTATACAAAATCCGTCTTGATTCTCAGCACTTTCACTTAGAAAAAACCGAACAGTTTCCGCTGAATGGGCCTCGCATTTGTGGCCAAGAGTGAAAGGTAGATCCAGAACGATTTTCATCGCCACGATTTCTGTTTCCTACGGTACTGAATCCACATATGATATTGGATTGACCACAGAAAAAACAGTTAAAGAGAGACGAATGTTGTCGCTATTGAAGAGAAAACGTTTCATGAGATTAGGGCTTCCTCTTTCTCGAAGTAGCTGTGGAAACAAACAAATACAAAAATCCCAGTTTTAGAAAGTTTTCTCTTGACTACTCTTGCGCTTTCAACAACAATAAAATCTTGATCGCAAAAATATCGTACCTAGCACACAGCAATCGCTGTCTCCCATCTTTTTGGGGTCCATGAATCCTTGGAACGCATAAATTGCTTTTCGAAGGCCCATCTGACGATCGAACGCAGAAGGCGACCCGCCCCATTGTGCATGGCACAAAATATCCACCCTAGTTTTAAGCTGAAAGACATCAGCTCACCTTCATTACTCGATATTATGAAACTCGCTAGGTATACGAAAATACTACTTTTCTGTTAGTACTATTTTTCTACAGTCGACCCGGAATGCCCTCAATTAGGTGGTGCGATGGGCCTAATTGAGGACATTCCGGGTTCCACAACGCATCCTCCTTCCCCATTTGAAAGTCACTCCAAACCCAAAGCGTTTGAACAGATTCAGCGATGAGTGTACAATAAATCAGTCTACGACTATCACCTTCTTTTCGGAACTGAAATTTTCGAAATTTCTCCTAATCTCTTCGCAAGTCGTACTGTCATTTGCTCCTTCACTTCTTATTATAGTATAGTGGCCAAGTTCTCGTTCATTTTTGAACCAAGCATCCTAAATCTTCAGATATTCAAAAAATTATGAGGAACCCGCAGCAACGCACCTCAAAGATCTTCCTAATTTCTTTTTCCGTGAAATCCTCTTGGAAAACTAACGCTTTATCAGCACCTGTAGCAAGGGCTGTCATTATCGCCAGAAAGCCACACCTTCCTCCCATCGTTTCAATAATCTGCACACTAAAAACCATCGCTTTTTCTATTTGTCGACTTTTTGGCTAGTTCAAGAATAACCCCTTTCTGCTTCCTCTTGCTCCTTGCTGTATGATGTCTACTTGCCGACAAATCTCATTCAGAGCGGTATCAGCGCCTAGCGAAAGGCAAGCCTGTGGATGAAGAAGTCATTGACAGCACTGAGAACGTCCTACGGTATTGATACGCACCCCAGGAACATTATTTGAAATAGAGCAAGGTATTACAATTATTGGGATGTTCAATGCCGCGTAGTTATTTCGACCTTCTTGAAGTATCTTCGCTGAGTGAAATGCCTAAATTATCAGCAAGTGGTCCTCTTAACAAGCAGTCATTCACTGAACCATCGAATAACCTCAAACCCGCCAACAATGAGCAATCCCTCTATGTTCTGATCATTCAGCGCTTCAGCGATCTTCTCTACGTCAGTGGGTAGTTGCCTTTTCGTCCCCAACTCTGACCCACCTCGTGACATCCATCCGGCTACGTTTCCCCAATTTAGTTCCTAAGATAAAATGTGGATAGGTACTGTTGTAACGTATAACTGCACGACACCGTAACACGTTAAGAGGACTTTAGACAGTCTACTGCAGTACTGCGGACTTCCTTGCGTTTCGGCACACGCATCGCAGTCGCCGCGCAAAGCCTACTATCCACATCGATGGCAATATTAACGACTTACTCTAAACTTCCCTTCCATTAAACCTTCCCAACATCCTTCAATACCATAAACATTGTATTTTGAATGATTAGCTATGCGTACGAAAGCATGTGTAACTCCATTCATGCCTTTGAAGAACTGTTTAAGTCATAATTATTACTAAGTAAATTGTAATTACCAGCAGCTGGTGATCCACAGTGGATAACGCCAAAATTTTTCGATACACCGAAGAAGAAATTAGGAGGCTCCGCAATAAGCTGAAGTAGAATCCGACTCAGCGTGATGTCTCATCTAACCTGCTCATAACTTACCTGAACAAAGTCCGTTTTCTGTCTAAAGTTCCCGCCACGAATATCGACAGCCTCACCGTAAGAGCCTTTACGCCTCTCCTCGCGAACCTACAAAACCGTAAACAACGCATGACAACTCCACAATGCCACATTCTTCTTGCCTCGTCAGGCCACCCAGAGTAATTATAAAGGATAAAGGATAAAGTGCACGGCGTTGATCAACCCCTATGGGGATGGGCCTACGTGTTCAACACATACTTCGTTTGAGGTTTATGAACGCGCGTGCAGCCTTACAATGACTTGCCGGGGTTAGCCGATGTGTCAAGTCAATGTTTTTATCCTCCCAGACAAGTCTGGTGCCAATTCATCGACCCTGGAGGGATGCAAGGCTTGGTTTGCACTAAGGCAGTGTCGAACCTCCAATCGATCGTGAGGAAGCGGGACCTCTAACCGCTACACTACACCCGCCCACTGCCGACCTATAGTAGCATCAAAACGTCATGAAGCATGGTGCAGTTGCGTGAGCGGGTAGCGGAACCTCTTTCAGACTGTGCTACAACGCCTTAGGGTGGTTATGGAAAAGAGTAATTATGTTTGCATTTAATGCTTATTGTTAAACCATCAGTTTAGGATTGTTCTAAGAAAGAAACATTTGTGTTTTCAAATGGGTTTTGTGGAATAAAAAATACCAAGAAATAGCGAAAAAAATCGGAGATGTATTCTTCTGCCACTGCCCAAAATGAAAAGAAGGAGACATTTTAATGCGTTTGCCACCGCAGAAAAGTCACAGGAGGCAAAAGAGATCATAGTCGTTGGTGACGGTGCAATAAGAGACAGTACATATTACACTATCACGAACCACTGGTACCAACGAGATTTCCCTAGAGATATTATATTATTAGTACCGAAATGGTCGCCACCTGCGGAATATATGTAAACATAGCCATAGAAAGTCCCACCGGTATGCTTTAACCACATATGTCATACCAAAGTCTTGTTTTTTGGATCAAAACAGGTCTTTGATGGAGTTTTTCGAAAATAAAGAATAGTCATCAACTTACACGTCGCGTATAGCTAATCACTTTTGATAATGGAACTTTTGCAATCACATGACCTAAGTGTTAAAATTAAAAAGAACAGAGAATCCATGAATACTTCAATAGAACACCTTTAAGACATAGAACTTTCGGTGAAGCCGGTTCACTTCTGAGCAAGGCATTTATGGCCTCAAAACCCATTCGGCATCCGAGATATCTGTCTAGAAAACTTGGTCGACCACCTCTCTGAATGTGGCCGAGGCGGGCAACGCGGACGTCGTACTGAAAAGCACGAAAAATTAAGGGATAATTGAATATCTCATGCTCCTGCGAACCAACCTGACTTAAGTCTTTTCAGACTTGACAATTTTCGCTGCGCGCGGTATTACATGCGACAAACCAAAGATCATACCTTTAGTCTATCCTCTATAATCTTTTTGATATCATCAACTTTTATTGGTTTCTTGTTGGTATCAGCCGCACCCTCCGATACGATGATAATATGAAGCCGACTGCCGACCTATAGAAGATAAAGGATAAAGTTCCTGGCGTTAATCAATCCGCTTGGGATACGCCCCACGTTCACTTCAGTTCAGAATTGTTTGAGGTTCACGAACGTGTAACTGGCCTATACAATAACTTGCGGCGGTTAGCCGATGTCTCAAGTCAGTGTGTTTATTCTCCCAGACAAGTCTGGTACCAACTTATCGACCCCGAAGGGATGAAAGGCTTGGTGAGCACTAGGACGAAACCTCCGATCGATCGTGCAGTAAGCGGGACCTCTAACCGCTATACTACAACCGCCCACTGCCGACCTATAAAAGTAAAAGTCACTGGCGTATCAATCCAGTCGGGTTGCGCCAACGCGTTTTACTGGAATTCGTAATCGATGAGGTTTTGGAACGCGTGTTGGCCTATACAATGACTTGCGGGGGCCAGCCGATGATCAAGTCAGTGTTTTTATCCTCTCAGACAAGTCTGGTACCAATTTATCGACTCCGGAGGGATGAAAGACTTGGTTTGCACTAAGGCGGTTTCGAACCCTCGACCGTGTGGCTACAACGGACCTCTAACCGACTGTGCCACACCCACCTCAACCTGCCGACCTATAGTAGTATCAAAACGTCATGAAGCATGGTGCAGTTGTGTGCGCGGGTGCGTGGGAAGCGGCGCAGTAGAGGAAGGGGTTGGAATCGAAGTGGATCATCGCCAACTGCAGCGAAAGATGATGCTAGCAAGGGTTCTTCCTCGATCCTAATTGCTACGCTCAACCGCACCGCTTCGGGCACAGCCGCTTACGCAGCTGCACCGTCAGGTGGTTTGACCCTACTAGCTATTCATAAAACATAAAACATAGAATATTCGCAAAAGGGATAACAGTTCCCGAACTTACTTTCCGCTTCCTTTGAAGATGACTGCACAACACGTCAGGCCAGTCGCTTGCTGGTGGCACTTCGGGAATGAAAACAAAATCTGCTTCTAAGGCTATTGCAGCTGTCAGCGCTAAGCTACCACAATCTTTACTCATTACCTGCAACATACTGAGTTGTCGGATGCAACGGTTTGGGACTGGTAAAGCTCAAATCTGTTATCGTATTAATGAAGTTAGGGTGAGTGTTACAAAACAGGCCCTGATATAATACCATTTAACTGTATACATGTTGAATCATATTAGATTGAGCAACGCAACGCATTTGCATGATGTGTTCTTTTTTGTTTTTCTTCTCTTCACTTCTATGTATATCTCGTATATGCCATGCGAATAGTGTTCAACGAATCCTAATCGGGTCTATATATATATATATATATATATATATATATATATATATATATATATATATATAAAGTTCGGTGCGGTCGCGTAGGCGTCTGCGCTCGAAGTGACGCGGTAAAGGTAATCATTGGGGTCGGGGTGGGACCATCGCGAACTGCACCGATGAGTGGTGCTGGCAAAGGTTCCTCATCGATCTTGACCACGTCCTTTTGACCCGACTATATAATGGGGCTTTTCCGCAGAAAACTACGCGATTTTCGATGGGATAGTATTAAGTTGAGTCGAAAGTTCTCGGACAAATTGACAATATTTTTATTTATTTTGCAATTTTCAAACGATAACTGCAAATCAATTGAAGTATGCCCCATTGGCATCGATGATCTTCTGTCAACGTTTAGGCAGATCGTAGACGCCTTTGCTTCAGAACGCTGGGGACTGTTCCTTGAAGAACTGCTCGAGTGCCTTTTTGATGTCGTCGCGGGTTTGGAAGTCTTGACCATCCAGATGACGTTGAAGATAGGAAAAAAGGTGGTAATCCGAGGGAGCCAGGTCTGCAGAATACGGCGGGTGTGGTAAAATGGTCCAACCGAATTTTATCAGTTTGGCTTTGGTGTCGTTCTTGCAATGCTCGACCAAGCGTTGTCGTGCTGGAAGTAGACTTCGTGCTGCTGCGGGTGTGCATTTTCGAGATTTCTCTTCAAATTCTTCAGTTGCTAGACGTCTGCGGTCACTGTATATCCCTGATCGAGCTGCTCCCTGTATTCGACGCCGTGTACGCTCCACTAGATGCAAAGCATAACCTTTTTGGCGTGTACGTTGGGTTTAGGGACGTCTTCTGCATCCGTACCTTTGTCAACCCATTGGACACGAAGGTAAATGTTAGAATAGAAAATCCACTTCTCATCCCCGGTGGCTATGTGCTCAAGCCAAGTGTGGGTGCGCTTGAGCGTGAGAAGAGAAAGCGCCGTATCAGCGCGGCTGTCCATGTTATACTGCGTAAGAACATGTGGTACCCATCGACCTAGTTTTCGCACCTTGCCGATTGACTTCAATCCGCGAACAACTGTGGTTTGACTCACCCCAAGAGCGACTGTCAGTTCGCGAGTGGTTTGATACGGATCGGCTTCCACTTGTCTCCGCAGCAAGTCCAAACCCAACTCCATCGGGCGTCCCGAAAGGTCTTCATCGATGAAATAGTCGCCCGATGCGAACCTCGAGCGCCACTTGTAGACTGTACTTCTGGCGGGGGCGTGCTCTTTGTAAACTTCCTTCAGACGTCTATCGATATCCGCGGGTTCTTGGCCAGATAGATGGAGAAAGAGTATTACGTTGCGGAGATGGAGTGACAACGGCTTGAAATTGCGCGGCATGGTGGCAGGAAAGGAACTAGCTCAATGTAGTTGTTAACCTACATTTTGAAGAGCCTTTTATACTCTATCAAACGGTAGCTAACACGTTCATTTTTGTCAGCTCTTTGCTGAGTGGTGATCTCTAGAAGTCATCACTACCACATTGTCCGAGAACTTTCGACTCAACCTAATATTTAACCCTTACAGCAACCAGGGGAAAAATTTAGTGGGGGGAAGAAACCAGTCAGTTGCGATCTTATTTCTCGACGCTGTAACTTACTTTTTTCTCCTAGTAACTTTAGCTTGCATGTCATAGATCCTCTGAGACTTGGGCCTTACGGCCCCGATTGATATAATTATTTACTTGGAGAAATAAGAGCGCCACTGAATCCACCCTCCCAACTAAATTTTACCTCAACCAGGTTTAACCGACGTTACATTACTATAGATTCAGTGAATTCAAAGAGATTATTTACTTCCACCACGAAGGTGCGTTGATGACTGTCTGCTGTTGCTGCTAGGACGTCAACACATTCAATCACACGTGCCATCGCAGAATCAAAGCCGATGGTACGATCAGTTCCGATGAAATCGTTGTCAATCGTTCTGAATATAAAGCGCTGTTACGTTGTCCTTTCATATTCTAATATAAGTTTGAATAAGTACTGAATCTTTTTACAGGTAAAATTTTTTCCTTCAGTTCACTTACTTAGTGTGACGTGTGATAAATTAGAGGAAGCGCTCTTGCTCCTCCATATGCTTCTGTATACCTACACACTTGAACTTGACACTACTTGAATGAATTATAACTGCATTCAGGTCTTACAATGAAATAAGGAAAGACAAAATTGACAGGAATGAACATTTGTGAAATCTTCCCTTTTCGTTCTAGATGTAAGGGCTGCCGAAACAGTTCAAGGTATTTGTTGCACATATAAGATGTAAGAAATGAGAAACAATAAGAAGATGACAGTTCCTTCGAATTCAATCAAGCCCATTTCTACCGAAAGAGCATTACTAAAAGGGACGAAACGTGAAAGACGCTTGTAAGAAGCATTATTGCTTTCTTCAAAATGTTCATGCCCTAAATAAGCTAGAAAATGAAATTATTCCCTATTCTAACATTACCGCTCAAAATAACCAGTTTTCCATTGGACTATATTTAGGATGTAGGATTGCTCAAGCAAACGTGGGTAAAGTGCTAAAATGCACCGACTACAACGGGGGGAGGAGGGGGGGGCTGCTCTAATTGAACTGATCTCAAAACTTTCACAGCACAAAAACCGTTCTTGAGTAATAAGTAGTTTTTCCATTTCATTTTAGAAGGTGAAAGTTAATCAATTGACAGATTAACGCTGAAAGTGAAAGGCAAAGTCAGTACTAGTCCTAAAACCAAGGCGTTAGTTTTAAAGGATCTATGACATGTAGGCTAAAGCTACAAAGGAAAAAAAGGATGATGGACCTGCAACTATTGATGCTTTGACTTCACCCTTCACAAAATTCTACAAACAGGCTTACTCGAAGAGAATAACTACGTCAAATCACGTAGCACTTTCAACGAAACCGAAAATGGCCTAGCTTGAGCTCTTCCGCAAACCGCATTCGAGAGTCATGAACATTCTTCGTGCTTTAGGGACGTTTTCTTGCGCCCCAAAGAACAGTTCGATTGGAGAAGCGTTGAGTGTTCCCCACCTCCCCCAATACATTTCTCCCGCAACCGTTTACATCGATTCTGCCAGCTCTGAGGCTCTGACGAGAGTGAACTCATCAAAAGAAGGAATAGTGTTAGTGTTAGGTTATGCAGACTCTATAAAACTCGGAACGTAAAAAAGTAAAGGCACAACTAACCCGGCAATTCCGACAACATACAAGTGCTTTCCATGCTCTGCTTGCTCACGACTTATTTTACCTGCAAAACCTCTGCATTATCGGCTTGAAATTTTACTCTCTTATTTTTAAGAATAGAAGTATATGTTTTCAATCCTACGCCTTGTTACAGTTTCTCTAGGATAAATACAAGCTACAGGATAAATACAAGCTGTTAAGGCATACAGTCACTACTGCTATAACTTCTGCTAAATGTTATAGTAAAACAAAACGGCCAGCTGGAGTTCAGAAATTATGCAAAGTAAACACAAACTAGGAGAACAAAAAGTTCTTAATCACGGAACCTTCCTTTAGCAGTTCAGCGGTTATTCCCTCCCATTCGTCTCTGAAGATGCTTATACCTGTTAGAGCACCATCACCACCTATACAAACGAGGTAGTATATCTTGTGTGTATGAAGAGTAATAGCAGCCTGAAAAGGACCACTTTTCATGTCAGATCTAGCGTTTTCGCTTTTGAGAGTACAAGACGTGCGTCGATGCTTGGGCCTCTCAAATACTCGTCACCGTCGGATAGCAGATAGGAATAGAACGCGTTGAAAACGGACGGATTCTCGATAGGATGTACAATTTCTAGGAAGGAAGTACATCCAAATTCTTCAGATATAGTCGGGGCTGAAATTTCTTACTCGGTCGACTGGCAACACGCCTCCTTTAAAGACATCACCCCAAGAATCTGGGGTGGTGCGGGTTTCAATTGGGTTAAGCCTAAACGGGGTCGTAGATTATGGGGAGGAAGGTAATTCCGTCCATTTATTCTTAATTGCCGTAAAAAATGGCCCGGAAAATGCGACTTCGAGGACTCCGGGGCGCTACTTTCCACAACGAGTTCGATTGGAGCGCGCCAGCGGTGTGCACCGGCATAGCTCACCTGAAACCCGCACCACTCCAGATTCGTGGGGTGATGCCTTTAACAATTCCTCCTGTAGACCGTGCCAGACCGTTACCGTAGACCGGATCTTACCTTCGAATTTCTCTAACCGAACGTAAATCGCTGCTGTCCGAGCAAAGAATTCCGTCAGGTATGTACAAGATCCGAGAACCACCTGGCTTCAGAGATGCGCGAGTGAAACGCACTGCTTGGAAATAAAACACCGTAAAGTTTTCTATCGAGATCAAAACATCGAATTCTATCCCATTCCTTAAGACTATCATTCTTTCTATTTTCTCTTAGAAACAAAATATGGGGCACCAATCCTTCGAACAAAAGAAAAACAGGGGAAAGAAAATGCAGCCCAGTTCTGATGATCTGTCAAAAAGGTGGAACTAAGATTATGTGCAGTTCCTTGTGCAGATGGTGGTTCAGCGGAGTACTCTATCAAGCTTTGGTTCATGCCTTTGGTTAGGACCGTTGGTCTCAATAACAATGGAGTAGCGGCAAACACTAGCACCGATAGCACACCGAACTGGCATGCTCCCTCTTATATAATGTGCCACCAACGTCAAAAAGAATACACTAAGACCAGCTGATGTGCTTCCTCTTTACTACAGTAGTATTACTATGTTACAACTATATGTTGACATACGACAATATTGTTTGATGTGATGGAATTTGGAGGATAACGAAGTAAGGTAGTAGGTTCCGCGGCTATTGCCGAACGCCGAACCGAAAACAACAACAATGAACCACAAAAAGGAAACAACGATATATGTGATGTGTTACTAATTTCTCACGGCAGTGGTGTTGCATAGTTTCGTAAATGATTGATCCTTGCGTTTATCATACAAGACGATGATTTGTTGCTTGTTGTGGTGGCGGGAAGGCGAAATGAGAGAACGGTAATAGAAGAATAGTTGAATAATAGTTGAAGTCGCTCATCCGAGTAGAAATGATGACTCTAGTGCGGTCAACCTCAGGTTTTATGTGTGGCTTTAGCTCCAACTCCCCGCCGCAACTGTTAAGTATGCTCAGAGACCGGTTCGAAATGAGGAATGAATATTATGGCTTTTTATGTACAGCATGTACATAAAAAGCTAGCATATAAGGGAGGAGTCAATAGGAAAAGGGCTGATATTATTTGTCAAACTGTTCAACAGTATTGATAGCATTAAGAATGTAGACGAACAAAGCAACGAGTTTGTTCTTTGATGCTCGATTTGGTTGTTTTCGTGACCTATGTGATGAGCATTCTCTTGTGTTGCCGTTTAGAGGAGTGAGGGAGTCTCTCGTGCCTACGTATGAGTATGGCAGAGTTCGCGTCTCGTTAAGTGATGCCGGTACAGCTCGCGCCTCTGATCGAGACAATGGTGAATGGTTCAACTCTTCGAGAGAGGTCTCCGAATCTCGCACCTTGCTAAGAGATGGCTGTGCTTTGCTGTATCCGTACTAATCCCTAATCCATTAAGTTCGAACATTTTTGTAGATCTTCTGTTACTCATCGTTCGTAGACTAACGTTAGACTGTATGTCATACTTGTGTGCTCAACCACAAATTGTAGATCACTCCCGCGTCCGCGTATTTCGGGGTCAAAAATGGTTTTTGAAGTGTACAATCCCGACGGTAATTGTACAGCGTGGCAGCTATTTAGTAGAAAATTGTAGTAATGATCTTCCCCCGCAGCGCAAAATTCGGTGCACATGCCAGAGATAGCTGTTTGTTACCATTTCTTCTGTTCTGAGCGTTCTTTGCGCTCCAGTATCAGAGAAGAATATTTTTCTTTTACTTTTTCGAATTGTTTTGTTTTATTACTCCTAACGTTATCAACCTTTTGCTATCATTAGCATGATTTGTTCTTTGCAACGATGATTTTGCTCACTTTCTTCCGCTGCTGGAGTTGTACTTGCGTGGACGTTCGCTTCATTTGCTGTTCGTCGAATACCATTTGCTCTACTGCGCCACGCCCCTGTGGTAGGTAGGTTATCCGTCTCGGTTTGTCGCGTATTGCCATGACTGTTTTTAGATCAACTATGGTGTCCAGAACTCTTATCTGCTATATTTGGACCGCTTGACGGACACAAATTGTTGTGAGCTCTGTCACATGTGGGGCAATCTGACCACGAACAATCAAAACTGTCGTGATTATTCGAAAAACATTTCCAACAGAGTTTATTTTCTCTGACAATATTTCGTTTAATTTGTATTCCTGTGACGGTTCTGCAGCAAGCAGGGACGTGATTCTGATTTCCACAAAACACGCACGTTTTAAATTTCTCCTTACATTCATTGTTGATGTGTTGCTCAGATTTTTTTTTGTCCTTCACCCTAGAATCTACCTTTAATCGCGATTCTATTATTTTCTGCACTAATCTTCCTCTCAATTTCCTTCAAAACATCATTTATTTTCACCTCTTCCTTCTCTTCTCTTCTTCTTCCTCTTTTATATAGTTCTCAATACGTTTTTGACAATGTTGTAGAGGAAAAAGGACAAAGAGAAAGGAATCTCTAGAATTTTTTTGGGTCCATATAGCGTCTTGCACTGCTGATACCATTTGATTACAAAGCATTCGAATTTTTTTCGTATGCTGCGATACCACTTGTTGGGTGCATGTCGAGTCTGTAAACAATTTTAGCTCGACTCATTGGGTTATTGCCAAATTTTTTCTTAAGTTCCTCATCCTTTGTTCCTTATCTTTTGTAGTTTTGTCGAACGAGTTGTATGCTTTTATTATCCATCTCTGCTCTTTCTCTGAAGCGGTCCTCAAATAGGAGCATCTTTTCAACTGTGTTTACTACTTTGCTCTCATGTGCGAGAGTTTCAAATACTACCCGAAAGTCTGGGGATTTTTCCTCTTCTCATTAAAAAGGGAGTAACTCGAGTTGCTTTGGTCCCAAAGTTTGACAAATAGACCCTTTTTATCGCCTGAATTTTCTGATACGTCTTTTAATAACAATAGTGCATCTTCTGCCTTAATTTCATCGTCATCTATATATTTTAGTTGTTTGTGTTCACCTTAACTGGAGCAACTCCGAGTGTTGTAGTGATTTTCCGCTTTTGATCTCGGTATTCGCTAGTGCTTGCTTCCAAAATGTAAAGCGTGTCGTTTGCTTGTGCTATTTTTTCTCTACTGAATACACTTTTCTTGTCAATTTCTTTTAACACCTTTTCGAAATCTTTTTTGTTTGCCTCAACTTCTTTGGCTTCTTTGCACCCTTTTTTGAATTTTTGAATTTAATTCTGCAAGTGGTCTCGGCTTGAACCAATTATTCTTATTCTTCCGTGAGGTTTACTGCACTTGTAATATCTTCTTACTGTTTGTTTTTGTCCCCGGCCAGGTTTAATTTTTCGGAGTAAGAGTGATATTTCGTCAGCAGTGTTTGTAACTATTGAGCGCTAAATTTGATTGGTTTCCTGTGTTCTTATCTCTGTAGAAATGAGCTTTTGTGCGATTGTTCTTTTATCGCACAGTGATTTATTATTTTTTGCCTTGTTCTGATCTCTCGAGAGAGATGGAACGGTATATGAGTGGTTTTCTGAGTTACCTGAAGTCTTTTCTGGCTCCTGGTTTGCCCTGGACCCTCTGATCCAGCGGAGTTTCTGGAGTACTTCAGTTCTTTGAGTTTGCTACTTTTAAGCTCTGAATTGTTCTGGCCTCTATAAAGACGGGCCAATTAGTTTGATCGATGCACCAAAAGGATGTGTTTTGTGTAGATGGTGGTTCAGTGGAATTCTTTATCAGTGATAAGACCTTTGGTCTAATTAATAAAGAAGTGGCAGACACAATCACCAATACGCAGGTTAATTGAGCGGGCATGCTGCATCTGATTTATTGCGCCAGTAATAACAACAAGAACACACAAAGGTCAGCTCGGCGCTGCCTCTTTACTACAGTAGTAGTACGATGTTACGACAATATGTTGACATATAGTAGGATCAAAACGACATGAAGCACGGTGCAGTTGCGTAAGCGGATACGCTACGGTGGTGCACAGCGGTTACGATCCAGTGAGGACCCTTACTAGCACCATCCACCGCTGCAGCTCGCGATGCTCCCACCTCGATTCCAACCACCACCTCCACGGCGCCGCTGACGCAACTGCACTGTGTTTCATGCCGTTTTGACTCGACCAAACGACAGTATTGTTTGTTTGAGGATTATGGGGATAACAAAGTACGGTAGTAGGTTCCGCGGGTATTGCCCAACACTTTTCATTCAAGTACAGTAGAGAAGGATATCTATTAGAATGTGTATAGTCAGACTTGCACGGTTGTGTATGGATGCCATGATATGGGTTGACATGACCGCAGCACATAGGTCACGCAATCAATGTTCTCCTCATCAGGCCAGCTGCAATTTGTCGGCACATAGTTATTCAAACTTACTGCACACCGTTACTTCCAAAGAACTTGATGATTCCACAGCATTGTCGTGGCAATTTCCTCCTTCAGGAAATTGAATCCATGACTTGCAAAAGTAGGTGTCGGTTTGTTCTGACTTAACCAAATGCGGAAAGAAAGCGAATATATAAGAAAATCGCGTATACGAGTCTGACTGCTAATTGCACGTGGTGGCCCTGCTTTAACTAAACGCAATCAGGCGTTCGAGTGTACGCATTGGAAACCTACGAGCTATATAACCCGCACTGTTATATGGCGAAAGATTCCCATACATTGCGAAAAGGTGCTGTCGTCCAGCACATCGCCAAAGCACATAACCTGAAAGGTCAACTGCCTGAAGAGAACATGGAATCTTTGGCAACAACCATTCGCTTTGTCACGCTGAACTGCCGAGCACTATCGAGTGAACTCCAACAAGCCGCACTGTCTAGGCTTCTGCGATCTCTGTGTGCCTTTTCCTGCAATGTAGGAAAGACGCATGAGAGATCGGTCCGTCATCAGCATCGAAAGTTACACCATATAAGCCTAATGTCTACACCTGCCTGAAGAGCAGCGCAAACGGAAGATGAGGACTCTTAAGCTTCGCCTCGACTACGTTGTGGCGAAGAACATTCCTCAGTCAGATATCCGAAAATCTAGAGCTGTTTGGGAAGTCGCGTTCGACTCTGACTACTATCCAGTTCTTCTCAGCTCCAAGATACGGTTCCACAAGAGAAATTGAGGGGTTTCTCTTCAACCAAAAATCGACATGGCAGGTCTGAAAGACAATGAATGCAGAACAAAATTCCGCCAACGTGTGTCTATTCATGTTGGAGTACGGACCAGGAAGAAGCTTAGCGATTCCATCCAGGACGCTGCAAGGGAAAAAAAGATGGAGTTTGAGAAGGCGTAGGAGGACAAGAACACGCTGAAAGCCTATGCTTTATTAAAGAAGTATAGCGGCAATATGAAACGATGTTCCCCAGTTCTCAACACTGCCAGTGGAAAAGCTGTCAGTGAAGCAACCCTTCCAATTTGGAGGGATCACTTCAACGAGGAGGCACCGACCGAGTCGGAGGTCCTGGTCTGTATTCAAAAAATGAAGAATGGAAAATCTGGTGGAGACGACGGGATTGGCGCAGAAATGCCAAAATATCTTCCTCCGTCTGGGATTCGTGAGATGACAAGGATCATCCGTTCAATATGGATAGAGGAAAGGATACCTGATTCGTGGAGACATGCTATCATAATTCCCCTCCACAAGAAGTTATCCGTCACCGCAGGAGTTATCGAGGAATCTCTTTGCTGCATGTTATGTACAAGGTATTGGAGCGCATTATCCTGGACCGACTCATTAAACATCGCGAAGAAACAACGCGCGAAAAGCAAGCTGGCTTTCGTCCTGGCTACGATTGACCAGGCGTTCATCGTCAGGAGAGTGATCGAAATCTGGCAGCAGTATTCGAAGCCAATGCAACTAGCGTTTCTGGACTTTGAAGCCGCGTTCGACTCCTCACCGAGGCCGTCTTCTCAACGCGCTCCGCGCCGATGGAGTACCAGGAAAGTTCGTTCGCTCGCTTGATGACATGAATCAACGAACAACTGCTGCAGTTCGAACACCAGCCGGATGTACAACACCGTTTGAAGTGGTAACTGGAGTAAGACAAGGGGCAGTGGCAGGACCTTTCCTATTCAATTTCGCAATCGACGATATTTTGCGAAGAACAGTCGACCAGTGTCCTGCCGATATTGTCTTAGCACCATCAGGATACCCCTTGACTGACCTCGAGTACGCCGATGATGTTGTTATATTCGCGGAAAGCAGTACAAAACTTCAGCATGTTGTCAAACTTGTATCGAAGCTGGCTGCAGCCTATGGACTACGCCTACGCCCTGATAAATGCAAGCAGATGTGGATCTCTTCGAGACCTCGAACGGGAATCAGGGTGGACGGACGACCGATAGAACTCGTCGATGATTTCTGTTACCTAGGCTGTACGCTGAAGAACTGCGGCAGCTATGAGAGAAATGTTCAGTAAAGATGCGCTAAAGCCACTTCTGCATTTAACTCCTTAACGAAATGCCTGTGGTCGACCCACATCATCAACGAAGTCAAGCTGCGAGTCTACCTATCAGCAATTCGCCCCATCATGATGTACGGATCGGAGACTTGGACAGCACCATCAGCGGTTATGGAGAGGCTTGACTGCACGGAACGAAAGCTGCTTAGACGGCTACTTGGCTACTTTTGGCCTAGGGTATGTCGCAATGAAGATCTTTACGCAGAAATTGATGTGGCATACCGGCGGATGACACGTGGAAGACATCAACATCTTGCACCGCCATCGAAAGTAGCTAAAGTAAATCGTCTTCGCTTCTTTGGTCATATATTAAGGAGACCGGCAGATCGCCTTGTTCAACGAGTTCTGAGGAGTTCGTCGGGTTCGAGCTGGAAGAAGCCACCTAGCCGAAAACGATAGCTCTGGACTGAAGTGGTGAAAAAGGACCTGAGGACACTCAGCGTGGATAGGCAGTTCAGGCGAGATGTAAGTTTCGCAGAATATCGAATAGCGATGAATGGATTGATTCTGTGCAAGCTCTCGCAGAAGATCGAGAAGGTAGGGCAGAGCTATGTTCAAGAACGGCTCACCTCGGCGAAGATGCGGGTCAGGCGATGACACCAGCCCGCCGATTAAGTCAAGTAAGTCATAAGAAAATCGAACGTTACGAAAAGGATGATCTACGCATTTCCTATCAAGACCGTTCGAAACGGAAAGAAGGAAAGAATAAAGGAGCTTTAGAGAAGAGGACTGATCTCTTCAATGACTTTTTTCTCGACAGCCCTCTACCAAATCGCTGCCACCTCCCAGAGACGAGACCTTTCTTTTTTAATTTCCTCCTATTTCTCCTTCAAGTGATTCTTCACTTCCTTTTACAAGAGCTTCTCAAACACCCCAGGTTCAAATGAGGCGTCTATCTGATACAGCTTAGCGTAATGCAATGTAATGTAGTGCTTAAGATGACTGCAGCTGCGAATGAAAGAACAAAGGTTTGCTTACGCGATAAAATCTTCGTCAACCAGGCACTTACTTGCTTACGCTCTTCTCTTTTGCGAAATCCTTCACTACGTGACGCTCCAATCATTGTGCCACCTTTATGGATGATGTTCGACACAGATTCCCACTTCGCCTCTTCCACTTTGTTTGTGATCAACCCTCAAAGACCATAGTGCTATAAGGCTTGGACTTTTCCGCACGTAAAGAAAACTATTGAAAATTGATGCACAAGCGACGTAAAACGTCATCAAGTGACCGCAGGCATCTATACCCACGCATACTGTTCTCCGCTTGACACATGCCCTCTCTTCTCTCTACTTTGCCCCAATCGAAAGCGCAGCGGTCAGCTTGTTGGACAATTTTAACGCCGACTACATTTTTTTCACTAAGCTGAAATCACCTTCGTATCCTTCGTAAACAAAAAAGATTCTGCATTTCATTCGGAGTCCATATCGAACAATAGAGCGAATGGCGCTGTTCATGCCTAAGCGCAGACAACGTAAAGAGAAAGTATATTTGGAGTAGAACTTATGTAGATACCTTGAGAGTCTCCTCCACTTGTGATGACTGCGATTGATTTGGACTGCATCATTGGTTCTGTATACACTTCCGTTAGCAATGAAAACGCCAGAAAGAATAATCATCACCTCCACCATCCACTGTAAGTAACCATACAAAATGAATACAAAACGAGGGAATGAATGCACCTAACTCGGGTCGAGTGTATGTGATACTTATCTTCACCATCTAAACAAACCACATTTTAAACACTTCTCACATCTAACATTAGTGTCAACGCATTATCCACGACCACTTTGTTTCCTACTGTTATTTTGTTATTCTTTTTGAATGAATCCGGAGAAATTCTCCGAAAAACTTCTCAAAATTGGACGTCGAACGAAACGATAATCGATTCTGTTGTACGAATCTAGTGTAGTGTAGGTTATCAAAGTTAGGTGTCCAGTAATACATAAGATTTCCAAACTCTAAATTGTATTTCTATGAAGATCCCGGCTTTTCGGATCCACTTTTTGTCCACATCTGCTTGCAATTGTGACTGCCAAATCTGAAATCCAAAACAACTCCAAATCTTAGGATTGAGAAGTGCTGCGGCAGAGGTATACTAGAGTCAAAACGACATGAACTGCAGTGCAGTTGCATCACACCGCCTCCAGCGCAGCCGCTTACGCAATTTCACCGTGCTTCACGTCGTTTTGACCCTACTACGCAGATTCGCTAGTACGTGCATAAACAACTACACTACACATATATTAGCTGGTTCTAATCGATCGATCCAGTTATAAATTCATCTCATGCCAAGAAAAAAGTACATCCCCTGTAATCTGCAGCCGCGATTTATCGTAATCGAGAGATGAAGATCAACCGTATAGTCGTATCAAAACGACATGAATCGCTAGTTCCGGTGCAGTTGCGTACGTGCTCAAAACGGCGTAGTGGAGGAAGCAGTTCTAACAAAGTGGGACCTTCGCAAACTGCAGCGATGTGCTGTGCCAGCTCCACCGAAGCGCCTCGAGAGAAGCCGCGTACGCATTTGCGTGCGTGCTCGATCTTGACCCCACTAAAACTTAATCCAGCCTTGGACTATGTATTGCCGGTGGAGCTTATATATCAAAGTATCCATTCATAAAAGTCTCACAAATCTCTTGGTAGATTCATTTTTCGAAGAAGTTATAAGAAAACTGGGAATTTCATAATAACTGATGAAAAACACATCACACACTTACTATAACAATGAGAACTGTAAAGTGGTAAGGTTACTTTACAGATGAAATATCATGGAATAAATCGCTACTTGGAATCGCAAACCAGTTCTCAACATGAATAAATTTCAAGAAAAAAAAAACCGGGGACTTTAGCACTGAGCATTTAAAGCTACAAATAACTGATGGTGATACATGAAAACAAAGAACAAGCACACAAACAAGCCTACGCAACAAATCGTCATTCTATAGGAAAAATATTCTATAGGAAAGAAGTGAAAACGAGATATTGTACTACTGCTTAGTGCTAAAGCTCAGTACAGATATCTTATTCACTCTGCCCAAAAGTTTCACTTACAGTCGATTAATGTATTCAATTAACAAGTTAAAAGAAGACAAAGTAGGCAAGGAAACAAGGTCATCTAAGAGGCAGGCAACAGATAGCTGAAATTACTGAATTATTCATTTAAATCAACGAAATGGAAGCCGGATCCAAGAGATTTGGGGAATCGGTGCGAGGCACTGGTGAGGTCATTCTAGACGCTAAAAATTACATCAATAAGTGTACCATGTGTACAATCGGCACAAAAATGGTTTGACAACAAACTTGGTTTCACTGGTAAACGGGGTTCCTTGAATGCACTTGACAGCAGTCGTTCCTCTGTACCAGCCCTAAATGTGTTTACGAATAGAGTAACATTTGAGTCGATATAGTTTCAAATAACAGAAGCTACAAGCGAAAAGCTTCTAGAAGAATTTATTAGGAGATTTGCATCCTACTTTTTCAGAAGTGTTTGGAAGTTTGACCGAACGCTTTCCAATTGCGAAATTGGAAGAGGAGAAGGTGAAGCTTCGCGAGGAACCGGAGACTGCAGAGGAGTTCCAGATCTAAGTAAACGAGTACAACAGGAAAAGCTGGCAAATAATGCAAACATATGAGTATTCGACAAGGAGAGTCCGCAAGCTCTTTGTCGCATTCTTACACTTCGAGAAAAAGTTGCATATGTTGCAAAGTGATAGAAATCAGCTACCTTCTCTGTGTACGAACAAAAAGACTTACAATTTCTTCTTTCGAATTAGGGAATCATCCTTCGGCTTGCGACTCGCCTGAGCTGCTTTCTCGCTGAAAACATGTGCGTAAATGAAAAAGCCATTCCTAGCCTCCAGCTCACTTACTCAATCTTCAGCTGCATGAGATCAACCTTGAAAGTATCGTTCAATGTCATAGGCACTAAACGTGAGCGTTCGCGCTTAGTCCACTCCATTCCAAGAAAATCAGAAATTTGCTCCTGGATAATACAAACCAACTAATTTAGGCTTGCAAGTTCAACAAAATCACTCCATCGTACCACTATGCATCGGCTGATAACACGTTGAGTAATACGGAGACGTGACAGAGTAGCACAAGAAACGAGCAGATTGTTGTTAGCATGACCAATGACAACAAGGCCTGATGGCACTGCAAATGAAAAATAGTTATGAACAAATTGAAAGGAGTAGACACAAAATACTCTTCAAAATCAGGCACTCATTCCGAAAATAAAACAGCAATCATGTTATGGCAGAGGACTTACTAATCATGCTTGACCTCATCATTTTCATTGCACCAGGATGGTAGTCGCAGGCCTGCGAACCAACAACAAAAAGTGATGGACAATATGTGAGCAAAATATCGTCATCCGGCTCCTACATATTAGAAACTATTATTCCTATGACTTTTAAAAAGTAAATAAAGCTCGCTAGAAAAGTAGTTCAATAATGGACAGTTGAAAAAATGGTATCAAGATCTTACCCCGCGTGGCCCATCTAGTGATAATACAGGGAATGCAAGATCTATTACAGCTGAGACACCAGGAACTGAACTTAAAACCTGGAAAAAGTGTTTAGAGGATGTTTCTTATAGGAAAAGTCACCAACTAATGGAATCAAATGCTCACCATATGATTAAAGCAGCACGTTGTTCCCCAACCAACTAGAACAACGCGCTTTTGTCTATGTTCCCTGACTGTCTTCGTTACCTTAATAAGAAATTTTAGGTATTGCATTATGTACACCTCGACATTAGCGTTAACTTGCAAACCGCTTACCACGCGTGAGATCAAGTTTACAGCTGAGTAGACCATTTCACTTATGGCTGTAGAATATGTTTCGTCTATTTTGATCCTGACAATCGAAGAAGCTGGGTGGCCAATATCGCGAAGCCATCTGGAATCCAACTTTTTCGCTGAGTACACAAGAATATTTTGCTTTCCTTTCCTAGACAAAAGGGGACATGAAAACCGTACTTGAATACAGGATCGTGGAAGCGATCTCTAACAGAAAAATCTCCAACAGAAATGTTCGGTGCCACTAGCACAAATATCACATCGGAATGTGAAGCCGGCTGCAAATAACACTGGTAAAGAAGGAACCACCAAGAACCATTCTCTTTTAATAGGACAGAATCCATATATTTATTACAGTTTCTCTGATCTGTAGAAATTAGAAAAATATATACGAACTTTTGAAATAGACGGAAAATAGGCTCTAAAATATCAAATCTACAAAACAAAGCACAAACGCATCAAAGAGACCATAGATAACCAATTTGAACGAATAGAGATAGTTACTTTGGTGCTCAAAGGGCCAACAATAAATCGTACTAAAAGCGAAAAGAAGGACAGAGGAGAGATTGCAATTCATGAACTACCCACAGCAATTGTTCGGTCCAAGTCAGCCGCATCTGGTTCAACCACATTCTCTTCCACATATCTTCCAATAATTCGTGTAACCTCAGGCCAAGGAGTACACTCATTCTGGGTGCTTCGTACAATTGATTTCACCTGACAGTTCTGAAAACAACATTTATCTTTTGTCGAACAAGAACAGGTTAGAATGACCAAATAGGAAAGAAAAGCTAATGAAATACAAACCAGAAGTCTTGTATGTCGCAGTAGAAATAGATATGAAGCTAACAATTCAACTGGCAACATTTCTATCAAATAACGGTGCATCCAGAAGACAGCTTCTTCGCGATCCTAGATAGGATTAACAAATTGAATGAGATGAAGCGAAGTAATGTTTAGCCTTAAGTTAACACATGTTTCTTCAAACAATATCCTTACCTTGTTAAACATGCAAATGACATCGCGCATCTTACTTGCTTGATGTGTAACTGTGTTATACACAATAACTGCTGCTTCACGGCCACAAGCAGATAAACGGGCAACATGCAGTGCAGAAATACAATCAATAGCCATACTTAGAAGATTACGACGTAGCTCTGGTTGTTCCAGGGCTCTGCAACGAAGTTCTTGTAGTGACACATGAAAAAGACAACATGAGGATCAAATGCGCAGGAGTCGAATTGAAAAAGCTACTACTGCTGTTAATAAGTCTAGACACTACAGTCCATTACTTCAGCAAGTCATTCCGCAGAAATAGAAAAAAAGTGTCAAAGGGAGAGCGAAACCTTATCACAACGATAAAACAACATTGTAGTGTTCTAGCTACAAGTTATGTGCTAGCAAAAGGTTGTTGGCGTAGTCATTGGAGGAACAAATGTTCGAATTGAATCAAATTTTGGTTCGATGTTTAACAAAGTATTTCCTATTCCCACCTTTCATATAGATACGCTATCCCATCTTCCTCAGCATAGAGACTGGGTCTCAAAAGCATCTGTTCAACTTTAGCTGCTACAGGCTCGGCAGTTTCATCTAACTCTGGTGGAGCTACGTAATCATCGAACTTAGGAATATGCACAGCCTCAATAGTTGTTACATCCAAACAATCTTCGATATCCATGTCGAATTCAGTCCACCTGCAGTTCAGCATTTTAATTCTGAATATCTACTTAAATAATAAGTTTAGAAAAAGTTCGCAGAAAAAAATAGAAGAAACTTACGAGTCCTCCACTGGTTCACCTGTCGAAGTGTTCTCACAGAGCAACTCACGATAAAAATGATCAGCAACTGCAGCTCGATCGTTAACCCGCTGAGGCTGCAGCAGTGGCTGCGCAACAAGAACGGACGTCTTAGAAGAAAGGAAAGTGTTGAAGGAAATCTACAAATGAGAAGATCTTAGTGAAGGAAGCAACAAGTACGAATAGCCGTTTTCAAGCGACGAACCGGCATAGTGAGCCGTTTCTGTCTTTCGCGTTCTTCTGCATCCAGTCGTAGCCTTTCTTGCTTCTCCGGATCAAACGGAGACGGCTCTCGGAGTCTACCAACGTTTGCAGGATCTATATCAAATAAAAATCTTTTTTTTAAATAGATTTTCGAAAGCTGGTATGAGCACCATCTTTACTTGGAGCAGAACCCCGTCGTCCAGTGTGCAATATATCCTTCTCTTCGAGAGCTGATCCTGCCAACTGACTCATGACTCTACGAGACCTTGCGCGTCGCAATTCATCATTCTAGATTGCAAGTTGATTTGTCCTGTCTCACGTCCAATTACGAAATTAGGAAAATAAAAGCAACTGCATCAAAGAAAAAACTCGGTGATGATTTGTCAGTTCTTGAAAAGTCAAGATTTGTTCAGTGGAGTTCTTTCCAATGGCTAGAAGGAGCATCAAATCAGGACAAGTGTTGACTGATGAGTAAATCAGTAAAACAATACAGTTTTAAAATCATATGTTTAAACACAAATCAAGACTCATGCGCGATCATTTTTTCGTTTTTTTTCCTTCCTAATACTAAATTTGAAGAGCTCACCTTCCTCTTCTCTGCTTTCGTCCCGCGCTTCAATGATGGATAGAGAAAGTCTTTTTGCAGTATATTACCACGAACTCGTGGAGCCAACTCATTTGAATCAGGAGAGCCCTCTCTGGAACACAAAAATTTGCATTCTTCGTCAGTTCTATTAAAGAGTGGTCAGTGCAACTAGGCCATAGAAAGGAGTGAAGCAGTAGAAAAATGTGGATATAGTTTAGCGGGAAACAAGCACAAAAGTTGGTGTTAGAAATTCATTAATTCCACAACGTATATGAGCGAATAAAATTCTTTAAAAAAGCTATCACACATGGGACTGGGATAGGTGTTTTTTGCTTGCTTCGTCACCCATCCTTGAGCTTCTCTAGCAGTCTTTTCTTCTTTCAAACGTGCAACACGTTCGCGTGCCTTCTCAATGTTTCTATAAATGTTCCCTTTGTGTTTAATAATTGCTGAAGTTTTATTCTTCAAAAATGACAAACCTCTTCCTTTTCTCTCGCTTGTTTACAATAGCTGAATGCCTGGTAATGCCGTCTTGGCACACCTCAGCTAACAACCGATCCATTACAGCATTAACAGAAACACCGAGCTTTTCCACTGTTCCTACATAGTTAAATTGTTCAGCTAGATCTAAGCGCTCCTTTTCAAAAGTCGTACTTACCGTCACTGTAGTAGATATTACCAAGAACAGGTTTCACTGATGGTATGTATCGCGACCAAGGCGAATTGTACTTCTTAGCAGGTTTCTTTATCACTGGAGGTTCAGAAACCGCAGGCTAAATAGTTATTCCGATAAGGAAAAAATACTGAGGAGCAAACTTTTGTACTGGAAAATAATCTAAGCTTTGAAAAAGGGAGAGACGTGACGTCCAACAAAGACCCATGTTGAATGTCTACAGCTCACAAAACTAGTTATCAAATACGTAGATTTACTTGAACACAAACCTTTGGAGTTTCTGACACATCCGTTTTAGTTTCGTTACCAGGATTCACAGCTATAACTCGAGGGAAGTTGCCAAGTCTAAGCTTGATTTTTATTGGCCTTGCTTTCTTTCCTATCGATCGCCTAAAAGATTATTTTTAGGCATAAGTATAAATTAAGTATACATGTAATATAATGTATGTGTTTATGTACACATCCATGAACATATGTACACCAGTACAGAGCTCACCTTCTTGTCTCCATTGTATGAACGGGAATCCCAAAAGTTGCAGGTTTAGGTGATGTCTTTAGAGGAGCCGCATTTAAAGAATGGTCTACAGGTCGATGAGTAGCGTCCACAACGTTGCTCGGTTTAGGCTCATCGTTAGGTGATTCAATCGTATCCGTCTGTGGACTGTCCACAGTTAGCGTATCCTTCCCTTTTCCAGTCTAAAAACGCTACAATTTAAACGCCATTGTTCAGAACTTGACATTAACCAACTCTTCTACACAATAACAAATCCTAGAAAAAGCTGAATACCGTTATTTCAACTGCTGCCGACTTGCTCCCTCTTCTCTTTCTCAAAGGGGAGACGAAATCTTCGTTCGCAAAACGGAAGCAAGGTTTAACGAGTCGAGAGGAGCGACCTGCTGAAATTCCACGTTGATGAAAACAAATTGCAAAACCACGTAAAAACGCTACACTAACCTGGGGTTGGTAGTTCCACTTCTTCGTTTGCGGAAGTTACCTGAACCAGCCACTTTTTTCGTCTTGTTTCAGAATTTAGTTTAGAAGAAAAAACTGCATAGATTTTTTTCAAGGAAGACCAGATCACCTTCGAACATGCTGGCGATGATGGAGTTGCCGATTCTTTTTCATCGAGGGTACCAGGCTTAGTGGAGTCACAGGAGCTTAACGTAACCTCTATTTCAGTACCTTTCGCAACAGTTCCAGTAGTTTTATCCAACACAAATGGTTGGTCACTATTCCTGTCCTCACATTCCAATGATGCATTTTCTGCAATTTCAAAAATAAGAGTTAACTATCCTAGAAAAAAAAGTCAGGAGGCACCATCAGAATGTGGTGGTTGTTCGACATTGGAAGTCTGGGATTGTTGTTGATCTGTTGACCCAAGATTTCTTCTTCTACTACGAGGAAGAACAGTTTGAAGAGGTTGCGGAGAAGGAGATCTGATAGGACGACTGAACCTAGAAAAAGACATTTATTTCACATATCAAGAAGAATTTCACCTTCAAGGGAAGATTCTTTAAAAACGCAGGGTCAATAGAACTCAGTGACTCTTCTTTAAATCGTGCTCCATCAGTTCTCACTCCGCCATTTACATAGTAACTTATAGAAAGATACCCTATTAGGGAAGTTTTCAGCAGCGACAGCTTAATGCCGCGCTTAAAAGCAGCACATCCCAAAATTGACAGTTTTGGGATCACTGCACAAGCAGATAGGGTCGAGATGTAGTTCACAAATATGGGCGTGATCACGCGCAATTCCGCCTAATAATCCACAAAAAGGACGAAAGAACAGCCTCGCAGCGACCCCCTCTACGATCAGCTTGATCTACAATATTATGAGAAAAATTCCGTCACTGTCCTACGTTGGCAAACAAAGTAATTTTTTAATCTTCTGCTGTGGCACAAATAACCAGAAGCTTACCAACTTCGAGAGTTGCATATTGCCGTCGTTCCACCACTTATTGTTTACATGCCCATATTCGAGAACTACATCACTACCTATATCTATCCGCAGTGAGATCACCATCTATTTCGTGATACGCCGCCTTTGAGCTCAATTTGCGATGTATGACATCGGGTTCTGATATAGTAAAAAAAAAGACAGCAAAACGAAACTAGAATGATGCAACGCTCAAACTAATCCAAATAGCTGAACCTGACAGTTACCTTGACACCCTCTGTAGGATCCCTAACGCAGAATTAGGATCCACAGGTCTGCTAGTAGTGGGGGTAGATGAACCGCTATGTTTTCCTTGGTGCTCCAAATCCCGCATTTTCTCAGTCAGAGTGTGGTTACGCGATGACCTTAAACATACAACATGAATACTACAGTTCTAAAAATTTTGCAAATATTTGTATCACAAACCTCCGGATGTTCAACAGCGACGAAGATTTTCTAGATGAACACAGTGAAGATGAACCTTCTGCGCTGCCCGCCAAAATCCTAGCTTTTCCATCTTCAGTTGTTTTGAGATGAACGGAGTGTGGCTTGAATCTGGAAAAATGAAAAATCTTTTGAGGAGAAACAACAAGACTGACTCCTTAAAGGCAGCATACCACGAATCTGAGGTGGTGCGGATTTCAGTAGAGTGTGGAGTATCCGTGCACGAGGTCGTAGATAATGGAGACGGGGGTGGTTCTGCTCATCTCTCCCTGCATCTCTGCAAACAGCCGCCTCCAGAACGCTGTTTTGTACGACGCCATCTATTGCAACGCCACACCCCCTACGCCGCCTCCGCCCTTCGATTCGTCGAAAATCAATTCGGACTGCCCCGATAGGCAGTAAGGGACGCTACGCGTGCAACGGTGGCGCACTGCAATAGAAGGCATCGTACAAAAGAGCATTCAGGGACCTGCTGCTTGCAGTGATTCAGGGAGAAATGAGCGGAACCACTCCGGTCTCTAATAATCTACGACCGTATACGAATACTCCACCTGAAATCCGTACTATCCCAGATTCGTGGCGTGCTTCCTTTAATTATTCGTGATGAGGGAGTATTGAAGGGAATCAGTTCATCTCAAGTAGACTTACTTTTCTTCAGAAGCTGTTGATTTGGATTCACACAAAATGTTTTTGCCCTCCTTTGCTCTATCCTCAGTAATAAGTGTCGCATTTGCACTGCAGCCAAGGATCCATATTAATTTCAATTAAGAAGAATGTTAAAGGAAAAGCAAAAAAACATATCTCCCGCAGCTTGCGCTGCTCAAAATGCGTACCTTAATCCGGATCCAGCATTGTGTTCAGGACTTTCTTGCGAATCCTTTTCAGTCCTCTTAGGTTCATCAAGTACTTGCGGAAGATCCGGCTTCACCTCATTGGGTAACATATCCTTTGAGACATTCGGGGCCGGGCGTGGTGGAACGACTTCACATGTTTCTGTTGAGTCCGATTCCTTACTGCGATTAGAAGCATCCTCCGAATTTGAGCACAACATTTCCTAAAAGCAAACTATTCGACGGGATTGGACGACCACCAAAAGGAGAAAAAGTACTGCAACTGCGACCGGTTTGGCCTTGGATCTCGTCCCAACTGAAGATCCTCTAGTTTTGACTACCTAAAACATGAGTCGAAGGAATTTTCACAAAGATAGAGCAAAATAAGAAAGCCAGCTATTACATTGGCATCAGCTAAAAAGTTGATTGTTTTGCCAGCAGAAAGTCGTCTTGGCCGTTTTGCAACCAACTCTTCGTTCTTCGACGACGACTCTAAACAAATGAAAATCAAATGAAGAATAGACCATTAAAAAATAACCCTCCTACCATCTTGACGACCATTGGAGTTCCTGCGTTTTTCCCTCGAAATGTGCCTTGATTTTCGCCTTGTTTCGACAGAAGTACTTTGAGATGTGCTGTTCTCTGACTTGTTTTCTTTTGAAGCCTATAAGTGAGATTTCTTGAATTTTGTTTGTGACTAAGGGTAAAAGAGTGTAAGTGAATAGAATTGGAATTAGTTCCAATGAGTCCTCACCACATCAAGCTGAGAGCAGCTTTGCTCCAAGCTCACTGATTCGGCCAACGGCGTGTGAACGTTCTCTATCACTGTTACCACTGTACGCCGCTTCCTGCGCTGAAAACAAGGATTAAATGAAAAGTCATATGTTCGCTTCTTTTCACATCTTCTGGACCACATCAGAAAGAAACACAAAAATCCATTGTATTCAGAGAGGCAGGAAGAACAACGACATTGCAATACAATTACCTTCAAGGGTATGGGTAGATGTTCCTCAGGAGTCGGTACTACAGAGAAAGAGCTGTCAGTGCTCTCTAAATCATCAACTGTTCGTCTTCGTCTACGAACCTATAGAAAGAACTGCAGCCGAGGATATGAATAAAATACAATAATCAACAAAAATAAAATTGATTTAAAAAAATAAAGCAAGAAAAACAACATGGACAAGAAGATGGAATCAAACAATGTAAGAGAACAGTAGTTGTTGATAAATTAAGAAACATGAGTAACTGATGGAATGAAAGGGTACGTTTAAGCTTCATATCTGACGTTTAAAAAATATCCCATGCAAAGAGGAGAACAATAAAATAAAGAGATTGAAGAAATAAGGTAAGATATCTGCACTAAAGAATAATAATGGAATACCTCTCTTGTTTTGGAAGTGTCATCAGCAGAACTCGTAGATGTTAAAGATGATCGTTCAGAAACATCAACTCTGTTTGCAAAATCAAATGTTCTTCGTCTAGGTAGCTGCAAAGGATGATAATTTACTTGTACTTCCTGAAAGTGTTTTAGGAAGCAATTTCTGTCTTACTTTTATTACCGGAGCTGATGGTTTAAATCTTCTCATTGGTTTTGCAGTTAAGGGAGCAGGAAGCGGTAACATAGGAGTAGGGGTAAACGGGGCCGCTCCGATGTCTGCCATTCGTACAACTGGCTCCGTAGGTTCATCATCAACATCGTCGCCTTCATCTAAAAAGATTGTTAGGACGTGTAGAAGTGCCGCAAATCTTAGCAGAAACGTACCGTCTGATGATTTTACGCTAAGGGCTTCCTCTTTCACAGCCGATTCCTTAAATGTTTTGCATGGATGGTTGGAGTTCTGGAAGGGTGTTTATGGAAAAACAAAAAACAAAAGCAGGAATTCTATAAGAAATCAATAAAAATGACAACATTTGTGAGACCTCACCGGCGTGGTTGAAGATGCAGGCTGAACGTTTGTTAGAGAAATCGGAACCACGATTCGTGGATGTTCTGGTGCGATAGCAATGCCAGTATCCTCCGTCTCAACTCGGAAATCGAAATTTACAGGATCACATTGCAAACTTCCAAGAATTATACTTGACGAGAGGTCGTACTCTTTCGATAATCTGGCCAGAGAAAAGTCCTTAAACAACAAATAAACAACTGTTGGTATAAGCACTTTTCACCCGAAGATCAAGTTCATTGTACATTACCCTGGTCTTCTTGTTTTGAAGAAATACTAGCACGATCCTATGTGAGAAATTAATACAGCAGATTCCAAGTCTCATTGATCAAACTACATGAGTCATTGCACAATAATAAATATGATCTTCAATGGTACAACGAAAAACATACTGATCTTTTCCTTCCTGACGTTTCCTTAACCTTAAGTTTGGTCATTAAGTTCTTCAACTTTGCCCCTGGACGAGAATCTGGCGATGGGGAATATCTTAAAAACGTATTGAACATAGAATGATTTTTTCCTTTCAAAGATAGGTTCACCTGCGAGATGTTAGATGGCGAGCTCGAGTAGAAGAAGATGGCATTGTGAACAACGAAGAACCAGCATATTCTTGGCCTTCGTGTGGAAGCTGGCGAGATTTACGCCTGCGTTTTTGTGACGCCGTAGATCTACAGATGTTTCATGAGAATGCACATTAATGGAACTGTATATGGTGACAGAATCTTTTAAGACTTCGTTCTGATCATCGTTTCATGTGAGGAAAGTAAATTAGAACAAGTTTGTAGTAACACATCAATACAATGGGCAATTACTTACAAAAAAAAAAAATGAACGGTGCACCCGCAACATCTACTTTAGAGGTCTTATTGTCTCTTTTCTTTTTGAATGTTACACCAACGGCTCAATTGTATTTTGAGGCATGCTTCATTCACAAAAGAGATCTATTTTGTTCTATTTCATCTCCCGAACTAGGAATCCACCATCAAACCCATGCACTGTCGATCCAATAGAGCCGTCTTAAAGAAATTGAAGGAATGAGACAAAAATCAGTTTGCCGAAATTCTTGAGGCTGAGAATCATTTTGGCTTCAATTACTAAAGTTGCGGCATACCGCTGAAATGATTCTACTGCAGTTTCAGTGCTCCCAACATCCAAGAATGCAAGATTTAGTTTTAATAAATAAACAAATTTCGGAAATTTCTCCAGCTCTGCCCTTCTCTACCTAATACCGGGACCAAAATAAACCACTGAAAGACAAAATACCCTCATGAAAAGAAAGAGATACTAAGACAAACTTATTGTCGTCCTCTACTTGAACACCGGCTGCGCGTTTGGAAGATGAAGCCGAATTTGAGGACGAACGCCGGGTATCTTGTCGTTTCCTCCCTTAAGAAATACGGAATAAGAATATGAAGAGTTCTCGATTTAGAAGAGCAACTAATGGTGGGAGCTTTCTCAGAATGTTCTCAAACATTTCAAAGACTCTCAATCGTCAGTAGTTAGTCCTATTGCAACCCCGCCCTCTCAAACAGCCGAATTAGCTTTAAAAATACGTGACCACAACTGCCAGATTTAACAGAAACATTAGAAAAGAGGAATGTTCATCGAAATCTTCCAAAAACGTGATTTCCAAGATAATGGCAAACTTTCTAGCTCTTTTGTCGCATATTCTCCTACACTCAATAAAAAACACATTCTCTTGAAGTGAGTTTTACTATGCAAAAGGAAACTGTGTGGTGACGTCACTCTGCATAAATGACGCTGTCGGCCAGGTTTCTAAGGCTTATGTAATTACACGTCTGCTTAGTAGCAGCTGCGCCACAAGACCGATTGATTTGATCTGGACCTGATCGATTCTATGCACCAGGTACGGTCTGGATCTTTGTACAAAGTATAGTCTTAATGAAAAAATAACAATAAATGATCGTAAAGCTTATGAATGACTAACTCGCAGCATGAACAGATGACTCTGATGAACTCGAAACATGTGGCGAGTTTTTTGCGGAAGCTCCAATCCTAAAATAAAGAAAGCCAGTGGAAGAAGGATAACACGAAAGTCTACGTCTAACCTCCCGGCATCAGTTGGTTTACCGACGACCTCCAAAGATCTGAGAGCAGCACTGGTGCTCGAACTCAGCTGCACATCCAACTCCATTGTGTACGCGTCTAGGAGAGGAAATCTTTAAGATTTGAACTAAGTGATAATGTGCATAAGAACAACGAGAGCAGCATCCCTGGCTCAAAAACATTTTTTCGAAAAAAAATCGGGAGGAAACACATGTGACACGCATATTCTGGCGTAATCACAGACGCATGGAACCCGCATCAACGCGACATCGCGGTTCTACAGTAGTCCGGACGGAGCCAGACGTAAAGATTGTGGTTCCCTGTGGAAATACACATCCTACTCATCTCACGTCTCACCAGAACATGTCGTTATATCGGCTGTTTTAAACTATCTTCTCTATTTTGGTGATTTTTGTCTCATTCCTTCAATTTCTTTAAGACGGCTCTATTGGGTCGACAGTGCATGGGTTTGATGGTGGATTCCTAGTTCGGGAGATGAAATAGAACAAAATAGATCTCTTTTGTGAATGAAGCATGTCTCAGAATATAATTGAGCCGTTGGTGTAACATTCAAAAAGAAAAGAGACAATAGGACCCCTAAAGTAGATGTTGCGGGTGCACCGTTCATTTTTTTTATAAGTAATTGCCCATTGTATTGATGTGATACTAAAATTTAACACTCACAGTTTTTTAAGGACAAAAATTCACTAATGGTTCAGACTTGTTGGTTCGAATTTTCCAGAAGTGAGTAATATCTTTCCTGCAAATAAATGTCAACGGTTTCCCATATGCTCTTATAGCTTAGATCATTGGATAGCCTCGGATCAGAAATTTTTAATGAGACGCAAAAAAAACGTAGACAACGAAAAACGTGGGGAAATAACGTGCCCGACAAACAATGACAAAGAACTAGAAATGTTAACCCAAGACTTTTTGCCGCCTCCGCTCGTGCAATCAGGAATGGTGGTACTCACTTTCGATTTTTGCAGAAACTCACTCGTCGCTTCAAATTCGAAATGGCTCCGCCGGGAGCATTCGAAACACAGAAGAACAAGGAACACCGAAGTTCGTTCACTAAGCGGCGAGAGCTGCCATTTTTGCTTTGTCGCCAACATTTATATATTTATTTATTTATATATGGATCTCTAGGTCATCGAACTGGAGGAAAGGCCACAAAGATTAAGGAGAAGAATAAAGTAAAAGGTAACAATGCGAAAGCATTCACATTCAAATCTGCTGTCGCTGCCGAGAAAGCCATCAGAAGGTGTGTCAGTCTTCTTATTTTCTCGCTCAATTTCTTTTCAAGTTTCAAATTATGCTGAATTTTTTGTTTTTAATTGCTTAGAGCAGCAGACATAAACGAACGGAAAAAGCATGTTCTGTACATGGACCGAAAACCTGTTCTTCCACCTCCAATTATTGTGGCGATTATAGGGCCCAGCAAGGTATGATTTCACACTGTAGTTGCATCTTTAATAAGCGACGTATTATTTCCACTCTTTGGTGTTTATTGCAGGTCGGCAAAACTACTCTTTTACGTGGTCTTGTAAAGTATTATTTGAAAAGTGGCTTCCAAGAACTGAAAGGTTTGTTTCTCTTTTGATCACATTTTCAAATTTTTTCCTGATATTCAAGCAGCGTTTCAGGTCCTGTCACCATTGTGACCGGGAAGAAACGTAGAGTACAATTTATTGAAGTAAAAAACGACATCAATCATATGATCGACATGGCAAAAACAGCTGATTTGGTTTGTGTCTGGTTTTGTTTTGCTTTCCTTCGTAACCATTACAATTTGTAAGGTAGTTACAACTATGGTTTGTCTCATTCTTTAGCGATTTAGGTTTTGCTTATGGTAGATGCTTCCTACGGCTTTGAAATGGAAACATTCGAGTTCCTTAATATCTGTCAAGTTCATGGCATGCCACGTATTCTTGGGGTTCTCAACCATTTGGATTGCTTAAAAGGAATGGGAAAGGTTTGCTATTCTTTTCACGAATTACTGTAGCTTTGCTTGCCTTACCATCCCATAACTATACTAATCGCTGTACAGTGGCGAAGAAACTTTCTACCTTTTTTCAGGTGAACAAAACCAAGAAGATAATGAAACACAGGTTCTGGACAGAAATTTATCAGGTACTTTTTCTAGTTTTATTTTGGCGCTGTATGGTTCCGATCCTTGCTTGGTTGCTTAGTTCACGAACAAACGCGTTCTTTGTTTATGCGGTTCAGTATTGAGTTGATTTACCATGATTTACCATTCAGTGAAAACCTTTGTTTGGTAGATTTTTTTTCTTTTCTTTCTCATCCTTGACTGGCAGATCAGCAAAATGTATATTTTTGAAATAATGTTCCATGTAAAGGATACGGGGCGTATGTAACCTTTTGTCCCTCCGGGGTTGATAAATTGGTCATTGTAGGCCAACACGCGTTCCAGAACCCCAATGATTACGACTTACAGTTAGACGCGTTGGCGCATCCCAAGCATAGGTGCGATAAGGAGGAGCCGAACTTCGCCAACCTTCCCAAAGTGAGAGGAGTCGTTCCGCCAAACGTACAAAAGTGAAGGGGCTACTTTCACCAACCGTCCAAAAGTGAAAGGGTCGGAGCACCGGCTCCGGCTTTCGCATCTATGATGCCAAGTGAATTGATACGCCAGTAACTTTATCCTCTATCTTTGTAATGTACCATAAACATCAATACAATGCTCTCGAACCTCATCAAGAAGAGTACCAAGAATGCCAAGTAGTATTCGAAGGAAAATTGTGTGTTCTCGTCATCCATGCGCAAGATTACCGCCCCTGCTTAATGACAATTGTACATGCCATAGTCGGAGCCGGTCCTCCGACCCCTTTCACTTTTGGACGGTTGGAGAAAGGACCCCTTCATTTTTGGATGGTTGACAAAGAGATACTCATCACTTGAGTTGCACCGCAAGGGCTAGACTCCCTTCCCTTGAGGAGGATCCGGCTCCTCCCTATCGCACCTATGGTGACAACAGTTTTTTTTAGTAATTCGTGATACTGAAATGATTCTTCAGGGTGCCAAGTTGTTCTACCTTACTGGAGTAATCCACAACGAATACAAGAAGAACGAATTACACAATTTAGTGCGCTTTATATCGGTTATCAAGTTCCGTCCCCTTGTTTGGAGAGAAGCACATCCTTACATGTTGTGTGACCGCTACGAAGATATAACCGACGCTGAGGTTTCTCAATATTTGAAGTTCAACTCAGCATTATACTTTGCTGCTTGTTTTATCTCGAAATTAACCTGAACCTGTCTGTGTTATTTTCCTACCATCCTATTCTGTCTCCTTTTATAGGTTTTGCGAGCAGATCCTAATGCGGATAGAACAGTCTGCCTTTATGGCTGGGTGCACGGAGCTCACTTCAAAAACCAGTCTGCTATTCATATTCCCGGTGTTGGTGATCTTCGCGTGAAAAACGTTAGTTCTAGTTTTTCATTTCGAAGGTTCCTCAGATTATTTCTCTGAACAGATCTTTATTCTTAGCCGGGGTGTACGGTTTTTTGTTTAGTGTTTCCAACACAATGATAACTTTTAAGGTTAGCAGCATTCCCGACCCATGTCCTCTTCCAGAGCAAGAGAAGCGAAGAGCACTCAATCAACAAGTTTGATATATTTCTATTTGCATACAAATTTTTTAAATAGTTTTTTGTACTGTAGTGCGGTTGCGGTTCAGATTTTTGAATTGGCTTCTTACGCTTGGTAACGGGTGTCCCTCTTTGCAGGAACGTATGGTATATGCCCCTTTCTCAGGACTTGGTGGTATTGTTTACGACAAAGATGCTATTTATATTGAGTCAAAAGCACACAAAAACATGGAGGTATTTTACTGATATTGCGATGTGAGAAACTAGAGTGTCACTAAGGAATGGATTAGAGCAAACGTCATGAACTGGTAGAGGCCTTGGAAAATGTCAAATCGACTATCGATGGAAAAATGAGTGGAGCGAAACTGAAGTTATTGGGAAATTCTATCCCTATTGAGGACAATGATGAGGTGAGAACACATGATTCCAGTTGTTTTTACACCATTTGGTGTGGTTCAAATTAAGGATGGCAGCGAAGAATCAATGGAATCTGAAGGTGAAGAGGATCAATCAGACAACAAAAGTTCATGTTCACAACATAGCTCTCGAGATCAGTTTGATAGTGATGACGATGACAAAGAATTTAATTTCGACTCTGACAGTGATTATGAAGTGAGTAGATATTGAGGAAATTAAAATATTTCACTTAATTCTGGTTTCATAAGACTTGATTCTTGAAGAAAATCGACTATGAGGAGTCTAAAGGCAGTTGCACTGGATCTCGAGCTAAGAGAGCTATTGATGACTGGGGAGGATTGGCTCGTAAAAGCTTTGAACAATTCAACCCAAAACAGCAAACAAGGCTAAACTGGATGAGCATCATCTACGGTGAAGGTTAGTGACTTCTTTATCCTATCTCCTTTAACATTCTTACTTCAACATTCACACTTATCCTATAGAATTGACATTTTTTGTTATGTTTGAGTTGAGGCACGTTTGACATTGATCTATAAGCAGTTGTACGTTTCCATATTCACTAGGAAAAGAAACCGAAACAGCTTTTTTCATGTGTTTGCTACTGGGTACTCTATCTATGTGTTAACTTTCCTTTACTATTTTTCTGGTTTATCATTTCTTTGGTCTGTTGCAGAGGATGTGGAACTCGCTGTAAATGAAGAACAGATCTTTGATAGTTTGTTCAAAGTTAGAAAATCAAGTATGAAACCTCTCTTAGAGCAAGTTAGTTCACGCCCAATTTGTTTACTTGTTGTAGTTGTTGCTCTGTCTTTGATCAATCATTGTGTTAATTCAGGAAGATTGTTTCTCGTGGCGCGAATGCGCTTCAACCTCTTATGACGTTCCTGACTGGACTGACGAAGATGCAAGGACGTCTATAAGAAACTGCTTTGTGACGGGTGCGTGGACCGAAGATGATGAAGAAGAAAAGGAGTTAAAGGGTGCGCGAGTTACATACTTTCGAAATATCACCGTGGTTTCCGAATATCTTCGCTTAAAGGGTACATACTACTAAAATTAGCGATGTCAGGATCCACGAAAAGATAAGATTAGGGGTGTAGTTCACGATTGTGGGAGCTACCGCGCTCAATGATCTCTAGTTCTTCTGAAAAATCTGTGTAGGAAACAACTTTGGGGTAAATTTTTCCTACCAGGCACCCAGTAACCTGCCACATCAGCGAATCTAAGCATACGGACGGCGTTTGTCCGCAAGCGAAAGAGACGCCTTTAGTGGCTCATCGGTTGTCCATTCGTTGGCAAACGCGGTGCCTACCCCTGGGATGGCAGATGTGGTACTTATCAGACGCTTTGTAGGAGAATTCTATCGCCGATTTTTCATGTCGTTTTTTAGAAAAGTTAAAGTGAACTGGGCGTGATCACATTTGTACTCGTGATCTACGCTCCCTCGACACCTACCTTTTGGTTAGGAGATTCCAACATTGTCAATTTCATGCTGCCGTTAACAACGTAGCGGCATAAATCTAATATATTTTTGGAATTCTTTTGGTAGGATTGTGTTTCTTGTAAGAATTTGTTAGCTATTTGGTCTTGCTTCTCTTTTCATCCCTGTTACTGATCACACAGTTCTTATTTATTTCTCATACACAGAACTTATTTGGTTGTATTACAGATAATATGGATGTAGAAATGGAAGATTTTGATGACAAGCATGGAGTAGAAGGTGGTAACTTCTTTCACTACTGCAAGTCCTACGGAGTTCCACTCATAATTTGTGTGTTCGTGTTTAATTAGAAATCTACGAATTTTGGGCTCAGATATGGAGATGAAGAATTCCGCTGTGGAGCAAGCCGAAGCGGCAGCACGTGAGAGGAGAGCAGAAGAAAAAATAAAGCTGAAGCAGCGGTTCAATGATGATTATGATGAGTCATGTAAACATTACAACAGTTTAAAGGTTTGTCCTGATGAATCATCGTATATATAGAATTTGTAGAATTTTCAGTTTTGCCTATTCCTGCTCTTTCTGATCACCAAAAACGTTAGATAAATCACATCATCTTGACGATTATTAGGTCCTATTATTCTTGAAGGATTCAGAACGAGATGGAGGAACAGGCTCAGTTAAACAAAAGTTTATTTGAAGGAATGGACGAAAGTGAACGGGAACAACTTGAAGGTTGACTTAGCACCGTCTTAGTTTGGCGAAATTCGTTCCTCGTTGATTGTTATGGTGTTGTTGTAGGTTTTCGAGCAGGACGTTATGTTCGTGTCGAATTAGAAGATATTCCTTGCGAATTTATACAGAACTTCGATCCCACTTCTCCGTATATTATTGGTGGTCTCTTAGCTGGAGAACAAAATATGGGGATCGTTCAGGTACTTTGTTTGTTTGTTCAATTTTGTGTGCAGTAGGTCACCACAAGATTAAGTAAGGCTTTCGCAACTGGTGTAGCCAAAAGTAGGTTTTTTTCATGCCTTTTCGAGACGATTAGGAAGAATTGAGCGTGAACACGCTCGTACTCGTAATATACACGCCTAACTCTATATTTTCTTGAAGAGCTCCAACATAGTCAATCTCACGGTATGCTCCTTTTAATTGTGAAAGAAAAACAAACATGTCTTACTGTCCCGTTTAGGTTACACTTTTTATGGGGCAACTTGGTTCGCATTAACGAGAAGAGGCGTATTTCACATATCATATCTGATGAAGACTTTCGCTATTATGTCATAAGCTCTAGCGTTAGCAGTATGCCAATTTTAGTGAAAGGATAAATTCACTAGCCTACGAAACCACTTGGGATGCACCAAGGCGTTTTATTGAAATTCGTAAGCGTTGAGGTTTTTGAACGCGTGTTTGCCTATAAAATGACTTGCGGGTCCAGCCGAAGATCAAGTAAAAGTGTTTTTATCCACCCCCACAAATCCGATAATAATTTATCAACTCCGGAGGGATGAAAAGCTTGGTCAGCATTAGAACGGTTCCGAACCGTGAAGTTACTATGGATCTCTAACCTACTGCGACACAACTGACTCTAAAAAATTAGTATTAGTATATAAGTATATAGAAATATTAGTAGCAGTATACAAATACTAGACCCTTCTGCATACGTATAAACATGTATAGAATGAATAGATTGTATGTAAGGCTACTTCGATAGTGTTTTATTTCCTAGTCATATTAGGTCCGAATAAAAAGGCATCGATGGTTTGAGAGGAATCTGAAGTCACGCGATCCATTGATAATTAGCTGTGGCTGGCGAAGATTTCAAAGCGTTGCCGTGTACTCCATACAGGTACTAATAGTACTTATTCCAAATATCCGAAATTTTGTAAAAATCTGTAGTTTAGCAATTTACTTGGTTTTGATGTAGTGTATATTAATTTTAGGATCATAATATGCGACAACGGTTCTTAAAATACACCCCTGAACATATGCACTGTCATGGTCACTTTTGGGGTCCTATTGTCCCGCAAAACACAGGATTTGTTGCTGTACAATCAGTTGCAGACAGAACTGTACACATTAGTTGCTGAATTTAGCCTTACAACCGCACTATCATATTTCATATTTCAGCCTGGATATCGAATTGTTGCCACTGGCGTTGTATTAAATCTTGAAAAAGCCACCCAAGTTAGCAAAAAATTGAAGCTTGTTGGGACACCAGAGAAAGTGTTTAAGAATTCGGCTTTCATAAAGGTCATTAGTTTATTTTTAATTTCCAGCTCAGTACGGAACTTTGTGAGAGACCACGTTGCTTTCATTTTAGGGAATGTTCAACTCACAAATGGAAGTGGCCAAGTTTGAAGGGGCTGCTATCAGAACAGTGTCTGGAATTCGGGGGCAAATTAAGAAAGGATTGCGCGAACCTGCGGGGACATTTAGGGCAACTTTTGAAGACAAAATTTTAATGAGAGGTATGCCTTGTGGTTCACGATTTGTATACTCTCTATGATTCAAAGATTCCCCACTATGTGGGCGTGTATGTGTGTGCACACACTCTTTGCTTCTCATCGGTTCTCACACGAAACAGCGAATAATAGCTAAAAGATGAACCACAAAACACTCGTTTTCTTTCTCCTACAAGCTCTTCGGGAGATATAAATTATTCGCAGACATCGTGTTCTTGCGTACGTGGATTTCTGTCCCTATTCCTCGGTTCTATGCTCCTGTTATTGATCATCTTTTACCTCCTGGAGAGCCATGGGTTGGAATGCGCACAGTTGGCAAAATCCGCCATGAGCTCGGTGTTAAGCCGGAACAAAGAGAGGACTCTCTTTATAAGGTAGGGTTATTTGGAGAGAAGTAAGAACTGAGAGTTTGGATATATCGGCGATCCACTGTTTTTTTCTCAGCCAATAGAGCGTGAAGAATTGGAATCTGCACCTCTTCACATTCCGTACAAATTGCAACAGAGTCTTCCATTTGTGCTCAAGCCAACTTATGAGGAGAAATCGAATGATGTAGGATGGGATATCGTTCATTTGGGCAGCTGTAGCTTATCGCCCTTTCAACCACATATTATTGGTTTTCAGAAGAAGGAAAGTTTAATAGCTCGGAATACTGCTTTGATCTTAGAGCCTGAAGAATCAAAGAGAAAGCGGATGATGGATATGCTTAGGGTTATCAACAAGTATGTTCCATATTCATGTTACAACAATTTTCTCTATCTCTTTCATTTGAATTATTTCAGAGATATTGTTAAAAAGAGCGAAGCCGCGCGTGAGAAACATATGACGGAGAAGGCTAAGGAGGTAAGTTTTGGTGATTTGTTTCACTTTAGCGCTGAAACACTTCGAATCATTTGCAAATGATTTCTTAACCAATCTGCTTATTAGGCCTAATTATTATTATATTATCCATGATTTTAGATAGCGGAATTTGAAGCGAAACGAGAGAAGAACATCAAAGCACGAAAGAAGGCGATCTCTCGTGTTTTGTCTAAGCGTGAACAGTATCGATTGAGAAAAGCTCTGGGTCAGACATCAGCGAGCAGCAGCTAATAAAAGCTTGCTAAAAAAACAGTTCTTCCACCCTAGGTTTTCTTTCGTTCATTTTTTTATTCATAGAAATCTTAAAATTGTTCAGTTCAGCGTTTCACGTTGTACTTCCAGCTGTTTTCGTTGAACATATTTTGTTACTTGTTGTTACGTTTGTTATTACTGTGCAACCCAAACATGTGTTGTTGAAGATGGTATATGTAAAATAAATGCTATGCATCTGCGTACACTTGCTTGTGCTCTGTAATCGAAGAGGTCTGAATCCCGAATCCATTTGTCTATGTTCCAAATAAATTGCACAGTAGAATCGAAAATTAGAGACGCAGAATGCGAAAAAAAAATGTGGTCAGAACGATGGTAAGATGTGAGGTTCTCTCAGAAAATCAGACTAACGGCTGCTTGGGTTGGAATGTTTCGGTATCGATTGGGAACTTCTCAGCCGACGCCCACTTCATCAGATCAGAAGTTCTCGAACCGCTTTCAGTATTTAAAATCAATGATTTCTTCATGTTACTTACCTTCCTATACTTTACTACGCGATGGTTGTTATATTCTCTTGTTCTGCTGGAGATATAGTGAAGTTTTTACTACGCAAGCTAAAAAAATACTTCCGCACTTTTCTCTAGCATCACAAGTCCGGAGGGTCGGGCAAATAGTTATCTCTGTTTATTCATTCGCTAAGCATTTGTCCGCAGTCAGTCCAACCCTTTTTGAAAAACGACTAGCTCTTCCCCTCTGCGAAGTGAGACTCTATTTTCTGTTAGTTCTGCGAAGTGGATTTTAGTTCACAATTTTAGCATCGAGTGAAAGTATTTATCACAGTTATGTTCCTGTTTCCTGCCTTGATCCACGAGATCTCTGAACATAATTCGCTAGTTGCTTTTAGTGTCCCATCACAGAACTCTGTGTAATTTCACATCAGGTTTTTAAATTAGATAAAAAATTGGTTGGTATTTTCTTTGTGATTCATTCTGAATCGTGAATAATGTAGAGATCAGGGAACAATGAAAAATAACCAATTACAGATTTCATGCTTGGACTGGAGTCATGGTTCCACAACTTTTCACAATTCATCTACATTGCTAATACTCCTGAAGTTCTAGCTGATATTCCTCGACCATATGCTGAATATGCAATTTATGGTTTTTTCAAAGGTGCTGAGCTCACGAGTATTCTAGGTAAGCTATATTGCTGCATCACTGTGAGCTTAAGTTTTCCTTACTTTGGTACTATATAAACGACGATCCTCATTTAAGGAGGTTGTGTCGCGCATCCAATATACCGATGGTATCTGCATCGTCAGTTAAAACCAGAGAACACGACTCCTAACTCTCACAAGATCATCAGGGCTACCTGCAGAAAGTTGCAGGTGAATTGAATTCTGTTCCAGCACTACAACTCATAATACTCAGTTCTTTCCAAAAAAATCCCTGATAAGAATCAGAATACCATAACTCACAAGTGAATAGTGAATAAAATGACGTATAGAGCGGAAAGTGCTTGCTCTGTTGCATTTTAATAATACGCTTAAAGAGTATTCTAATCTATTTCTTTTAGGGTCGATTTTTGCTTTTTGGCTTGTTCACTGGCCCTGTTGTCGCCCTTATTCACGCTCAGAGCTTAGGTTAAAGTCACTGTCAGCTTTATTTTCCTCACTAGAATTTGATTTCGAACATTTAGTAGTATTTCTACAGGTCCATTGTCCTAGCAGATTTTCACTTTTTCAGGTGATGAAATGGCGCTGCGTAATCTATGCTACAAAATTCGCTGTGACACATTTTCCTTATCTATAGTATGGTGGTCTTTTAAGATTCCCATTATGTCGCAGAAATCGGCTCTACTCTGTTTAGGATCGCACTACAGCACTACTAGGGTTTTTGGGATGGTATTGGAAGAGGTTCCAAGGAGCGGTGGACTTTATTAATATTGGAATAGCTTACGCAATTATAAATAATAAGGTGATTTTCATGCACGTTCTTGGAAATGCCATTAGAATGTGTGGAGGTTGAAGAGATTTTGCAATGATCGAAAAGAATCGTGTAGTACATGTCACCGTCCGTTCAAATCCAAGCAAAAAAAGTGCATAGGTTAGCGTCGCTTCCCAGCGCAAACATAAGTACTGACGACTATAAAAGTTCTGATGCAGCCCCAGTGTCTAGAAGAAGATTCGTGTACTTTAGTTGATTGACATTCTATCGCCTATGGATTTTCATTTCTTTTGAGGTTTTCATAATGTAGTTGTTTTAGATCATTGCACCACGAACATCACCATTACTGAAAGATAAGGTGCAGCCTCAGGAAAGGTATGAAAGTGTGGAAGCTGCAGCAGAAAATCGATCCCGACTCAGGAAGTTCCTCGCCGAGAAAGAGAAACGAAAGGCACTAGCAAGCGAAGGCTGAAGAAAAAAAGATAAATTGTAAATTGAAACAAGAATAAATAGGATAGTAACCCATGCTACATTCATTCTAGCCTGACAATGTGGGCAACAGGAAAGTTTCATATCTTCTTCCTTTGCTCTCCCATTGTTTTCACATTCTTGAACTGCGCCATGAACATTCTCACACGTGGAGCCATTCTTTTGAAGGATAAGTTGGGAGAGATGAGAGTGGTGCGATACCTCCCTCTCTCTCACTATCTAACCTCCTAGCCTCTGCTACATTTCTCAGAACTGCATTCTCCCCTAATGGAGTAAAATGTCCCGCCTTCGCCATACGCAGACAGCAGTCTTAGATGCTCTTCTATCCATAGAAACGCAAAGAACTATACAGTTATAATGAAATATATGAAGAAGAATGGTGGGAGTAGTCAAAATTAACGAATGAACTAGACAGCAGTGTAGTTAAAAGTAAATGCAATTTTTGTGTGGCGCTCTAATAGGAAAGACGACGGGAGCGAGTTTTGCCTAGCCATTACCCTCAGGAAGCATAGAAATCTCATCAAATGAGCTCTTTTTCTTCAAAGTGGTCAGAGATACAGAAAGTCCATCTTTCCGAAAAGATGGATTAAGCAAGAAAAAAGCTTCAGAACTACAGAATAACGGTAATCCTCATCCTAGTTACTTTTGAAAGCTCGGATTTTTCCGTTTTCAACGAGAGTTTTCATATACGTAATTTGAAGCTCTTAGATGTATTTTTCTCTCTTATTTCACTTGAGGATTTCTCTTGCTTCTGGTAGGCTACAAGTTCACCTTACATCACAAAACTAAAGCGGATGTATCTGATTCTCCAAAGCGATTTAGTAGCTTGTAAATTATATCCGAATCGGCGAAGCAGCGTACGATTAGTGGTAAGTAACCGGAGCCAACGGTTTAGGGACCAATGGACGTGAATCTCTTAAAGATGTGCATCATCGTTGATTGTCTGCCGGGGCATGACCGGGGGATGCTCGAAGATCCGCCCGGACCCTCTCTACACGGACCCCTCTTTAACCGCATGAAATCCAGGTAGAGCTAGGGTATTAATCTCTCCGCCAAACACACCAACTCTTAGAATGCGCATTCTCGAATGCGTGCCTAGCAGCCGTCCCTGCTGTCTTTCTTTTTTGCGTCCAATGTTGAAAGTATGGCTATTCATGTGTGCTTGCATGGGAGCAGCGACAGTCCTCATCTATACCATAAAACCTCACTGACACAACCCATCGCAACCTTGCATGCATTGGAGCGCACTCAATAGTCGCACCGGCGCATATGATGTTGCGATACATATATCCCACACACTTGTGGTGGTGTGGCAAAACTAGTGGCTGTTATTCAGACGGGACCACTAACATTCTTGGTCCCGCCTGGATAGCAACCGATGGCCATATCACACTCGTCGAGTGCGCCTGCCTACGCACTGCACCAGCCCTACGATGTCGGGTTATTAGTGTCCGATGTACAGAGTACTGACGCGTTCATATCAGACAAAAGAACAACCATTGACCTATCGCCGGGTATATTTTGCTGTGCTTCCGCCGACTTCAAACGAGATACAAATTTGTGCAATGCCGCGCAGAAACAAGCTCCGTTACGTAAAATCGCACCAAGACATGTGCGTATTTGGGACGTTAACAATATCTCTTGTTTCATGTCTTTTCTCATCTGTTTTATATGTTGTTTTCCTTATACAGTATCTGAATAAAGAAACGTATAAGTACACCTTCCTTGAGCTGATACAGATGCTGTGCTCTATTCCTTAGTTCGGAACAGTTGTTGCTCCCTGTATATAAGTGGGCTTTTCTGATTTCTTACAAATAACTTCTTAGGTTATGGTTGAAAGGCCAGATGAGCTATACATGCATGGCTCTCCTTTGAAACAGGTTGTGACCAAATACTTTTTGTCATGTACTGCTGCTTTGGTAGCAGAAACTGTGACATATCCACTAGACATCACCAAAACAAGGCTTCAAATTGCTAGGAATCAGCATACTAAAGGAGGTACTTCCCTTTTCAAATACACAGCTGAACCATTTCTCATTGGGGACTTTGTTCAGGAATGTTCCAAGTTACTTATGATATTATTCGGAAAGAGGGAGCCTTAAGCCTTTGGAAAGGTATTGGTCCAGCCATCACTCGTCACTATATTTACACGGGAATAAGAATGGGTGGATATGAAACACTAAGAGGACTGGTGTTTGACGAAACGGTATTCGTTCTTTTATATTTACTTATTTATTTCAAACAACGAAAAAAGCTGACTACAGCGAGAGAAAACGTTTCCTGTGTGGAAGTCGATGCTATGCGGGGCTACAGCTGGTCTTGTGGCCCAGTTCGCTGCCAGTCCCACGGATTTGGTAAAGGTTCGTTGTTTTATTATCCCGTTATAATTTCCTCCTTCTTGGTTGTCACGTAGTGCTATTCTCATACTCGTGTTATTTGCTTAGTACTTTCCGATAGAGGAAGTGAAGGGCAACTCCCACTCTACTTTTTTCTCGGTTGCTATTGCTTCACATTCTATTTACACAGTCGTTCAAAGCGCAGCACATCCATATGCAAACTTGAATGTTTGAAACTATCTATGTTCTATTTAGGTTTGAAGTTCCCTTTATTTAGTTCGCTTATCTCTATTAATATGTTGCCGACGTTTGTAACGCTTTATGGTCGTTTCATTTAAAAAAAAGCGCACAAGCCCTCTCGAAAAACACATTTCCATTTTTTCTTCAGCTAAAGGTAGGGGTAATGAAGGACAAAGACTCCATTTTCGAGTATTTTTGCTTTGAAAAAGGAGTTGAACGTTCTTTTGTATTCTCTTTTTTCTTTTCACACCTCTTTTTCTTACCTCTTCTTCAAACTGAATGGAATGCAGTACACTCTAGAACTTTCGAACTAATGCATATCTCCCTGTACAAAAGTAAGTGAAATAGTTCTTCTTCTCTGTGATAAATGGGTTAATTCAGGTACAAATGCAAATGGAGGGACTGCGCAAGTTGCAGAATCTTTCACTGCGGTACAGCGGAGCTTGGGATTGTTTCTTCTCTCTTTACAGGACGCAAGGTAAGACACGTTTTATTTCTCATAGGTTTTACTTGCAATTCGTTCCGCATTTTGTCTCCTCTTTTTTGTCGCATGTTTTGAACTATATCTAGGCTTTTCCGTTCTCTGGCTTGGATGGATTCCGAACTGTCAACGCGCTGCGCTTCTAAACATGGCAGACATCGCTACTTACGACTTTGTCAAGCATAAATTGCTTAGGGATTTCAATTTTCTAGTAAGGATTTTGTGGCGTGGTTTCCTACTCAAAATTTCCTCTTGTCAGGCGGAGTCAAAGTCAGCGATGTCCAGAGTACTAACGCGTTCGTACGTAATCGGGGGGATATTGATGTTACCGTAAGTGATCATGGATTACAGAGCAGGTTTTGCTGACTGACCTCGAACTTGGCATAGCATTTCCGAACGGAGATAGAGAAGCTTCTAGAAGGAAAGGTATATGGAAATAAGAAAATCAGATGTTAATAGTTGGATGTGCTCTCCCGCTGCTGCTATGATTTTAAATTCCCTTTTCTTATCTCCACAGTGCAATCAGATCCATGATATCTAAAAATGAAGAACTAGACCAACCCGTCAGGAAAACATGTGTATCCGTAAGGGATCGTATAGCTGCTATATCCATTTTCATCAATACGATAGGACCAACCATTACAGTTTCCATTAGGCCGTGATTTATATGCGTGGGCTGCTATGAAGTGCTAATGTGTGATAACGTATGGACGCAACATCGATATAGAAATGAGAAATGATCACAACTAACAGTAAAAATGGTGTTTTGATATATCTAAGTTTGTTTTTCAATCTTTCATCAATCAGAGGAGATAGAAATACAAGTGTCTTGTCCCAAAATATAAAGCGTTGATCATGTTACTGAACTTGAACGTCTCTATAACAGACAATGGTGAGCAAATCCATTTGGTATTAGGGAAACATTCCGCTAATGCTCGAGAAAAGGATAATTGATTCGAAGCTCTGTATTCTCAAATTACCGCGAGATGTTTGTTGAGAACAACAAAACACTTTCGGAACAATGATCTTGTGTAGGATATCCTTATTCGTCGTTCATGTTTCCAGGATAACTGGGTGACTCACGCTGTTTCTAGTGCTTGTGCAGGATTATCAGCTGCTATAGTATCGCTGCCATCTGATGTTGTCAAAACGAGAATGATGGATCAGATAAGGCATGAACTGGATGCAAAGTTGTAAGAAGCGCTACCTTATATGTTTATTGGTTGTGTGTTTTTAGCTGTTTTTTTTCTTTCTTGGATTTCTTCTTGCAGGGTTCATACTAAAAATACTCACCTCCAGCTATACAAAGGCTGCATTGATTGCTTCGTGAAAATAGTTCGTCACGAAGGATTCTTGTCGCTTTACAGAGGATTTCTTCCAAGCTACATCAGAATGGCACCTTGGTCGCTCACGTTTTGGGTCTCTTATGAGGAAATTCGGAAGTTTGTGGGAGCTCCTAGCTTCTAAGGAAGGTAGGCTAAGCAAGATAATGAGTAACACTAACCGGAATTGCCGCACAATGTTCTCCGTGCCAATACCATTACATACTACATCTCCGCTAGGGTATGTCGGATACACTGAACAATACTTATACTAGAAGTAGGAGCTTGTCTTTTTCCTTCTTATCGATAGCTACCTTTGTTGTAGTTCTTTAGTGTTATCTAACAGTTAGATTTTTATTGGTTTTCTTGTCACTGTTTTTCCAACTTGAGAAGTTGATAGAGAGGATTTCTTTTGGGTATTTCATAGTCTTTTTTTTCATCTTTCATCCATAGTTGGTCTAGTCATAATATAGTGTGGAATTTCCCCACTTCCACGACCTATGTGCAAAAGTGTTTGTGTTAGGCAATGTTCCTTATATGTCTGAGCTTTTTAACTTTATTCCAAACATTTATGTTGATATGACTTAATGCTACAATCCGGGTGTTCTGCCTGCTAAGGCATTCCTTCATCAAAGACTCAGAGTTCTGTTGTTTACATGGAAGTTGGTGTTAGATAAAATCTACAACTTACCATTGTCCCTCCATTCATAGCAGGAAACGTGACTAGGAAACACAGACACACATGAAAATTTGTCGTGTTTTGTTTTAGATCTATTCAACTTTTAAAAGCATAACATTGCGGAGCAACACGAACAGACAGTGCATTTACGTGTACCCAAGATCTTGCACATCTACTTAGCAATTTTTGCATTGGTTGCTGTCGAATGATGGGAAAGCCAAGATTTTTAAGGATCACAAGAAATATGCATTTGTTGTAAGAAATATAACCTTTTTTCTATCGATGTGTGTAGTCGCCTCAAAACGACACGCAGGAGCACCAACGGTATGTTCTTCACCGCTCGAAGATGGCTTGCGAGAAAATGTGCTTGGTAATTTGGCCAAGTGATATGATTTCATTATTCAATTTCATGATTGTTTTCCTTCCTTTTGAATTTTTTTTACTTTTTTTTCGCCTTTTATATCTCGTTTTTTTTTTGTTACGTTTGGTGTATTTGTTGCTTTTGTTAATAGGGCTATATTGCATCTCTATCGTTCTTAAGTTGTCTTATTGTTTTTGCTCTATTTATTTTCATGTTAATATTCTTTTTTTTTTGCTCATAAGGGAGGGCAGACGAATAAAAAAAGAACATTAACATAGAAATAAGAACAATTTTGAACCAAATTTCAAAAGCAGAACACGAACAAAGGTAGTACAGTAGCTCAAGAACAATACAGATGCAATATACATTTCTATAGAAAAAGCAAATACAGTTAGCATAACAAGAGTACGAAAGTGGAGACTTAAAAGACGAAAAATCAGAAAGAAAAGCAAAAAGAATGAAAACAACCGAAAATTGCGTCCAATCTCGATCCGGGTGATGTCCCTTGACAAAATCTAGCAAATTGTCAAGCAGACCGCCAATCCTCTTGTTTAGAATACAGTCAGTTATACCATTCTGATATGTCTTTTTCAAGACGTGGAAAGCATGAAAGAATCGGATCGCACATACTAGTGAGTGCTATTAAATCTGTAGTACATTGCAAACTACTTTCATTTCGCAACACATATAACAAGAGGCAGAGGTTCCGAATCTACAAAACCTCCGAAAGTACAAATAACAAATACGAGAGCATAAGTAAAGATCATGTTTTTCAACGAGTATTTTGGTTTATTTACTTAACAGAGACAAAAAGAAAACAATGAGCACCAGCTCGCCTACGAATCCTTCTCTGTTTTCGATTTTCATGTGCGTAAAATTTTAAACATTAGCGATTTATGTGGCAATAATTTTGTGAATTCAGGGCTGTGTGAACATGCCGCTTTAGAGAGAATAAACTGAGAACAACGAGAAGAAAAGACAAAACAAAGAGGTAACTTGTTGGTGTCTTCCGTAGTCGTTCCCGATCAATCGACATCCCGACCAGAGGAGTTTTCAGTACACTCTGGTCTTGTGAAGCGTCACTTAATGCCGGGTGGGAAATTAACACTGGGCCAGAGCGGACGCCGCGTTCCAAAAATAACTGAATGGTGACCGAAAGTCACGTATAAATTATCAAGGTCTATCAACAATTCTAATTTCTGTTCCTTTCCTGCTACAAAAGTTGGATAAGGAATGACTTTTCTCGGAACTCTTCAACTGTTGAAAGGGAGAAAAATGTGACGGAACGTGCGACAATTGAGCAAGCCAGCGTCGAGAAATCGAATGGTCGATGGTGACAATGCGACACTTCCTGAACTTTCTAGTATCGAGCACAGTATGTTAATCAGGTAGTATTTTCTGAATCAAGCAGAGAGCGGAATTAGTTAGGTAGTCCTGAGTAAGTTAGTCTTTCTTGTTGATGAGGGTTCGTGGCGATTCACTCGAAATGCGATTCTGAAAAGAAGAGATATAGTTTGCAGTTCATTACCGATAATTATTAAGAAAAAGCTATGGTGGAGCCTTGTTCACAATCAACATTGTTTGTTATGTGTGAGAAGAAAAATGAGCACAGAATAACGTTATTCTAAAAACATTGAGTTTTGAGAAGAATAAGAAAGGAAATATATTTCATCCTCCCTAATCAGGAAAATATTACCACATAATCGAGTCAAAAACACGGTGTAATTGCATGAGCTGGAGCAACGCGGTATTTGACCGTTCGAAGACGGCTTGCGAGCGGTTTGCTAGGCAAGTTGGCCAAATTTTGCCAACTGACGTCACCTGGATAGATACTTGCTGCATTTTTTTTTTTGTTTTCTTTTAGCTTCTTTTGTGATTTCTTGTCTTTAAGTCTTTTTTTTGCACATTTGTTATGCTGTATTTTGCTTTACCTTTATTATATGGAACTATATTATATCTAAATTATTCTTATGTTATTGTATTGTTATGTATTTTATTGCATTTTGCTCCTTTTGCTTTTGAAATTTGGTTCAAAATTGCATCTATTTCTATGTTAATGTTCTTTCTTGTTTCTTCACCTACTTTCCCTTCCTTACTAACAAAAAAGGACATTAACATGAAAATAAATACATGACCAAAAACAATACAATTATTTTAGAACAGTACAGATTCAATATAGTTCTGTATAACGAAAACAAATGCACCAAACATAACAAAATAGACGAAAAAATCAGAAAGGAAAGCAAAAAGAATGAACACAACCGAAAATTGCAGTCAATATCGATTCGGATGACGTTATTCTTGCCAAATTGACGAGCAAAGCGCTCGCAGATCGTCTGCGAGAAGTCAACAATCTCCAGCGCGCGATCACTCGTGCAACCACACCGTGCTTCATGTCGTTTTCACCGGACTATACCTTACCTTGATCATCTTTTCGAGATCGAGATACGGGCGCCAATTGTTGCAGCGATTTCTTTTTGGAGCTGAACACGAAGCTTCAATTGTGCTGGACGAAGCAACCCCGATTGAAGTGGCATCTCCTGTACCACATGAATACGGTTTGTTGATCAGCAATCGAACGGGAGCACGCCGTGCTGCTACAATAATCTCTCTTGGAGAATCTGCAACAGTTCTAAAATAAAGTCCAATTCGACGGTACAGGATGAAGACGATATTGATTGTGTACTACTTTTTAGGCAGAGCCAGGATTGTTATTGACACGTGTAATCTACTCTCTCAAACGCCTCGTCATCCTACAAGATATGACTTAGCAAACAGATTATTCAAGTGCAACGTCAGAAAAGCAGATCACCATAGCGCTCACCTTGATAGCCACAAAATCGTGATATTATCGGACCACCAGCTGTTAGAGTTGCGCCGCTAGTAGTAAGTAGTAACGATGAACCCGCCTCTGACCCCGTAAGTCAAAACCCGCAAAGGTCTTGATATGGCGTCAGTTCATTGGTCACAGCGATGTATTCTTTTTTACGATTCACGATTGGACTTTTGGCTGTGATATAGAACGCTTTCAATGTTTTCCGCGCTTCTCGGAAATGTCGGTTATTAGAAAAGGAGAAGCGCCTAATTCGGAACGTCACAACTCTTTAACTCCTACATCCAAAATAGTTTCTGGGCTTTCAGGGTTCACACACACACACACACACTTTTTCGCGGGCATACGTACAGTGAAACTGAAGACCATGCCATGATGATGCCACCATGATGAGTCATGTTGCATCTTGCACTTGCGACACATGCTATTCCAAAGTATTACGTTTATATTATAATGTGAAAAAACAGTTAGTTGCTCGTGTACTAGTTTTCTTGAGCCAAAACAATGTTGTTATATCAATCATTATTCTGGCTAACGTTTCGGCGTCGTAGCACTCTTCGGTTTTTCCCTTGTGAACTTCATGGGCTGGTATTGCTTATTCAAAAGAAACATATATATATATATATAATATATAATATATATTATATATAATATATATTATATATATTATATATTATATATATTATATATATTATATATATATATATATATATATATAGATGATTGTTGCATTATATGTATATATATAAGTACAAAAGAGGTAAAGAGGTTTACGTGGTTTACGTTCCAGTAGGGTTAACCTGTTTGTTAAGCCATGATGCTATGTGGGATGACGAAGCGTCTGATATACGTGTCTTTGTCTTTGATTTCCCAGGCTCTGAAGAAGGCGACGACGTCGAAATGTTAGCAAGAATAAAGTTCGATAACAATTTTGGTTTCGCTCAAGAAACGCACTCTATTCAACTATACAATGCCAAGATTCAAAAAGGTCGAACTTGGAACTTACTCAACGATGTACCAATAAGTTACTTCACATTCTGTTACAATACATTGCACTTCCACATTATACTATATTATGCTAGATTTTCGCTACATATTTCATCATCTTAAATGAAAGACGTTTTTGCTGTCGTAGTGCACTGTACGAAAAGAAAGCATACTTTAATGTTGAAGAGCCTTGCTCCATATTTCCCCATGACAAAATCTAATGAAGGTTTGAAACATATCACAAGCAATGGGGATTCAGTGTCTAGCCAGAGATTTCAGAACTCATTTTGTGGAACCCTTTAAACTGATCAGCACTTTTATTATAAATTATAATATCATAAAGGCTGACATGCATCGCTTCTAAACCTAAACAAAGTCGAAGGGAAAGTGAAACAGATGTGTTCTTTTAGGATTTGGGCACGCTGTGCTACGGCAAATCACTGCAAGTACCTTTGTTAGTTAATTTGTTGTAAACGTTCTTAGCATTTCACTTAGCAGAAAGCTGTCAACCCTTAAACCTTTCCAAAAAAAGATTTCCTTTGTTCTACTGTTTAATTGTTAAGCGTTTCTCGACAGTTCACTTATACGAAAGGTGGGATATCACTACATCGTTGTAACTGCAGTTTAGAAATGTCCACATATTCAAGGCCGATGAAAATGTACAAATTGATCTTCAAGCTTTTCGTAGCAAAATGATGCTATCTCCGAGGAACAGGATTCCGATGAAGACAGCAAATTCTAGTCTCCAGCTGATATGTTAACAACTGCACCACTAAATTACTCAACAACCAACCATTATTGCTCCGCAGACGGCTAGAAATCGGTCCAGTGTCATTCCTTTCTGTCATGCTATAACGGCGTTTCTCTCCAGTTCCACAAACATTGATAAGCGGAAATTCGCACTGTTCCTAGAAAGAAAACAAGTAAACAGAGATCTGAGTTACGATATGATAGCTCCATATATGAAAGACACACTTTCGAAAATTTGACGTTACTGAAAGCGCCACCACGCATACGACGACGTCTAAACGGCATACAATTGAGTGTATGTAATGCACACAAAAAACTAATCTTAGAACCACTCCAATCAATGTGTGACTGATATCGATCGCTGGATATTTCGCAGGCTTACTTTCTTCTACGAAACGGAATATAGAGAAAGCATAGAAGTCGGTTCTATTGAGTATGGTTTTAATTTCGTCTACTTTTGCAGTGAGATGATTTCTTCGCAAGTTAATCCTGCAAGAGCAGATCAATGCCCGCAATTGGAGATTCTTTTTTGGAAACATAGGCAAAAAACTGATGCGGTAATGGACTTGTACCAAAATTGAAGCATACGTTTAAACGAATACAGGTTGTCCGCCAAAGACAAAGCAGAGCGAACAAACATTTGTTTGTAGAATCATCACCGAAAAGAACCAACAAAATCTTTGTATAAGCAGGAACGCACGGCCTTGGAGTTGGACATTCATCATCATCGGAGGTTGAATCACCGTCGCCCGTTAATATGCCAGATTCGTGACCGAAGCTATCCCAGCTGAAAAAGAAATATTTCTAAGTTAATATTGAGTAAGAACAAATCCCGGGGAAAATGTAGTTAGAAGGGTGGTGTAGTTATTGTAGTCATTTACTTTGAGAAATAAAGGCATCAGTGAGTGCCTCTACTCCACTCGCTAGCCGCACCAAGCGGATGACCGCGTACGAAACGTATTTGTATCCAACCACCTTTACGACTTTGATTAAAGCTGCTAATATTTTTCTAGACATGTGCAGCTATGTTTTGACAAACCGCAAATACCAAAGTTGTTTCCGGGTACTTAAACCAGTCCTATTGAAAGGTCCGTAGTATTCTGTATTCTTTCCTAAGTCCTTAGCATAGAAAAATGTTTTACCTTGTATCTCATACCGTAGTATCATACCTGTTGTACTCCGAGACTAATACGATCGCAATAGGATCATACCGGTCACTAAACACATAGAGGTGCCGCAGCGTTACATTTATTTTGACAAAATATAGATGAGCGAGCAGGATATCATCCCTTCCTTACCGAAACAGCGGAAAGCACGTATGAAAGCAGTTATAAGAATGGACCTTCGAAGCTTAGTGTTTACCATGAGTGGTCATTACTACAATCATTCTAAGATTTAATTAAAGTGACAACGCCTGGTGACAGCTGAAATATTTAGATTCAAAACCAATACTCAGAAACGCAAGTCACTTTTCCACTGCCTAATGTTGGTTGGAAGGGTGGCAGTTATGCGGTGAAATAATACTGCAACACCGTACTTAATAGTACAGGAAGACTTCAGGCTAGGAAAATGTGGTATAAGAACATCTGCAAATAAACAAATAAGATTTCACCTTTCTGTATCGATATCACTGGTTGTTGGAGGAGAACTGGAGAGGGCTGGCGGACTACCCGAAAGAAATGCCTCCATATTCTTCGCTGTCAACGATTCTTAACAGCAACACTTCATAATAATTCATTTTTGTTAGAAACTTTTGAGTGTCTTGAAAACAAAATAACGGTGGAGCGCTGTGGAGGTAGCGCTACGTTCTTTCAGACAGCAGCGATGAGTGAAGCTAGCGAAAATCCCACCTCGACCCCAACCGCTTGCTCAACAGCTTCGCTTTGAGCGCAGCAGCGTGAGCAGCTGCAACGAGCATCAGGTAGTTTTGGCCAGACTATGACATGATAAGGCGTTTGAGAGGATGAATCATTGGCGAAAAGGTAGTTAGGTGAGGAGCACTCAGGGCTACTATAATCAAACTGCTAATTAGAGCACAAAAATAAGAGTAAAATGTAGTTGGGGAGGGGGGACACTCTGACGCGACAAAATCGAACTGCTTTCCTCCTGTATTTTGTGTCATCGTAATGGGTACTTCTCTGCATGACTGCTCCAGTACTGTAATACCGTGTACTGACCTGCGCCCAGAGCCTCCGCAAAAGGTCATGGAGCATAACAAGCGCAAGACGGCCATAGAGGACGTTAACCGTTCTCGTCGTTAAACCATTTCGTTTGCATAATGGCTGCCTCTTTAGGTCGGGTGAAGCGTAGCGGTTAGAGGTTCCGTTCTCTGCACGATCGATAAGAGGTTCGAATACGCCCTAGTGTTCACCAAGGCTTTCATTCCTCCGGGGTCGATAAATTGGTGCCACACTTGTCTGGGTGGATAAAAACACTGACTTGACACATCCGCTAGCCACCGCAAGTAGAGGCCAGTTACACGTTTGTAAACCTTAAACGATTCTGAACGTGGGGGCGCATCCCAAACGGAACGGATTGATTAACGCCAGGAACTTTATCCTTTATCCTTTAATGGCTGCCTCTAACTTGCTGGCTCTTCGTGACTTCACTCTGACTACTAATTGGCAGAAGCTTGCATCGAAGTCAAAGGAGGAATTCGGCGAAAGATCGTGGGCTGCTGAAGGAGCGACTTTATCCCAGCTGTGGAAGTCCCGTTAAAGTCGGGAATCACCAAAACAAATAGAAAACGTGTGAATAAAAGTTGATGCATACATGCTTAGCGATCGTGGATTGCTATAATTATGCTATTGCTGTTTTTTTTTTCTTATTTTTTTTTCTTTGGAAGTAATACATATGATATCACTTAGTTATTTATTTCTTGTAAACTTACTTTGTTTGTGATAAAACTTCTGGAAGTAAACCACTGAACCAGTCGGTGCCCTAAGACCTAAGAATTAGTCTTGGACGACCTATGACAGGTAAGCTGAAGTTACTAAGAGAGAAAAACAAGACAGATCAACCAGAAGTGCGGACGCCACTGAGTGGCTCCACGCCTACATTTTCTCTCTCGTTTGGAAGATTTGGTAAATTCAAAACAGTAATAGTTCCAGCTCTGTCTTCCGTTTTTTCTTAGTAGCTTCAGCCTACATGTCGTGGATTCTCCGAGACTGCTGTTTCAGGGCCCTCACTTACACAGCTATTCACTGTGCTCCACCTTTTTCCTGGCCTTTTTCGCGCTCCGGATGCAGGTCAGCATGCGCTATCACAGTACTGGAATGGTCGAAGCACCCGCCACGAAGACACAAAATACAGCAGGAAAGCAGTTCGATTCTGTCGCGTAAGAGTAGCCTCCCAACTACATTTTACCCCAAAAATCGTCCTTATGTGTCATATGTGGATTGCGAAAGAGCTATCCGTAAAAGAAAAATCGGTTCATTCTTTCCGCTGGAAGAACTGTACGATATGAATTAGCTATTCTTTTTCAATAGGCCTGTTTGGTAAAGTGAAACCTTTAGCAATCTAAACTCTTTAATCCTTTTTTCTCATAGTAGCTTGAGCCTACATGTCAAAGATTCTCTTTGACTAATGCTTAGCTTTTAGGGCCCCAACTGACTTAGCTATTCCCTTCTAGTGATGAATTTTCGATTGATGAATTATTGTCTTCTCAAATAGGAAAGCTATTTGACAGTTAAGAACGATTCTTGTGCTCTAAGGCTGACTTTTGCGCTATAAGTGCAGTTCATTAGAGCAGTTCTCCTTAACTGTCTTTTCGCCTAAATCATTTGTAGTTTTAACCTTTCCAGGTTCTGACGCGGATTTTTCGGATGAATGTAAGAGCAGTTCAGATAAAAATAACTAGGTGGACCAACTCACTTTTGGCAATCTCTTCAAGTTCATCTTCGTCGGATTCCGTCCCAGAGTCGCGAAAGGCTTCCTAGAAAACCAGTAAGCAATGATAAGGATAAACAGAAGATAAACATTATTGTATCTCAAATTTGTAATCCATTAGCAGAACCGCCCAAAAATCTAGAAACTCTCAAACTTATGTCGCTAAAGTCTACGAGATACAACAAGACAAAACTTGCAGCAGGGTAAAATGACGTGAAGCGTGATGCAATTGTGTAAGCGAACGTGCTCGGGGTGGGACTCTCCAATCCGACTGCAGAGATTAGTAAGTCCAATTGGGGCAGCCAAGGGCACCAACTCGAGCTCAATTGTTTCGAATGTTTTGGTCTGACTATTCATCAACTTCCTTTCCAAGTCCTTTTATTTGGAAAAAGGGTAAACGTCAAGGAGCTTTACGTTTTCATGTAAAAACTGATCGATTGTGTGTAGAAAAGCATTGCGTACAATATAATTGCGTCAAAACAACATGAAACAATGACAGTTGCGCAAGTGTCTGCGCTCGAAGCGGTGCAGTGGAGCGCTGCAGTTAGAATCGAGTAACAACTTCTGCTGCCACCGTTCACTGCTGCAGTTCGCAATGGTTCCACCTTGATTCCAACTGTTACCTCCACCACGCCGCTTCGAGCGCAACTGCTTATGTAACTGCACCGTGCTTCATGTCGTTTTGACTCTACTATACGCATACTCCAGCTCAACAAAAACGCGGAATGGTAGAAAGTAAGTTGAAGCTCAATGCGGTTGCGTAAGCTGCGTCTACGCTCGAAGCTGCGATGCGGTAGAGCGTAGCGGTTTCTAGCTTCATGGGAACAGCGATGATTAGTGCGGGCGAGGTTCCTAGGTTGATCCTAACTGCTACGTCCCACCGCTTCGGGTGCAGCCGCTTGCGAAACTGTACTGACGTTCACGTTTTGTCTCGACAATGAGCGAATAAAGGCAGCGTAGGCCTCGTAGGAAGCGGGGCCACGCTCATACCCATAATCTACATACCAAATTTTATATCTGCCCATTGAGATCCCACCATTGTCAGTTTTGTGAAACCTTTAAAGACGGTGTATTACGAAGGAAAGCCTTCAAATGAAAGCAAGGGTGTTGAGGTGACCGGAACGTGGAGAGGGGGTGCGTTCTATCATTCCTTATAGGAACTAAAGCGGTTCCCACGTCTTGTTTTTTTTTTACGACGATTAGGGGAAGATGAATGGGGCACCTCTCATCCCTGTCATCTACAACATGTACTTGCTTCCATGGGGTTTACGTACAAACTTCATGGTACGCTGGCTTTAATTACAAAGATGTGGGGTTTTCATACGCTCTGAGCTCGCATTTCAGTCGAGAGCCTCGCAGACGTTAACTGTAGGCCTTTCCGAAGCTCAACAATGGCGTCACACCCTTTCGATTTTGAGAGCAGTAATGATGCTCTACACTTTAAATGTTCGCGCATTGCAGATGATGCAAAAACAGGAAGGATCAACAATCTGATATTATAGAGGAAACAAACATATAGTACTTTAAGAAAGATTTGTGTTGTCTCATTAATGCACCAATGCAAGAACTCCATGTTAATCTCAAGCGTAAGGACTGTTCGGAATTACCAAGACCTAGTTTGTACGGCAACTTTCACAAGGGCAGGACTTGCTACTTCTGATCAGATGCTATTGATTGACGCAATTTACTTCTCCTGTTCTAGAGTAAATGACCGTGGTATGGACTCTAATAAATCTTACTCGAACATGCCCCACCTGTTCTTGTTTGGGATTAAGTCGAGCGCTCCGACGTCGTTCAACACGGAATTCGTCTTCTTCGGACGAGTCATCTCGCTTCGAAATGCTTTGATGCTTGAGCTCGCGTGTGAGTCGTAGCATGTCACGCCGTCTTTTGTGAAGCCAAAGTTTCCGCCGGCCCCACCAATACCCGTACTGTAAATGCGCTCTCGTATTTCGACGTCAACGATTCACCCTTCGATTGACATCTGAAAGGAAAAGAAAGTCAAGCAAGTCCAATTTTACCGACTAAGGAGAAGTGGAAGGGAGCACTCAAGTAATATGATGTTATCATGTGCTGATCGTTAACAGAAAGGGCAATTAGGTGCAAAGTAATTAATAAGATTAAGTTTCATCATCTGAAGAAGAATGAAAGTATATCCCTTTCATGTCGATACAGAAACATTACAGATGGCTAGGTAAGAGGACTGATGAGAGGAATCCTGTTCTTCGTTCAATTACATCGGTTTCTGCTCCACTGCATGTTATCCGTGGTTTTAGTTGAGAGCTCAAGTGTACATCAACTAACTCCTATTTGGACGAATTTTTCAAGGTAATACCTAAGACGTGACGTAAATCAGTCGTAAGGACAGTGGGCAGCGCAACAACAAAAGGTTTTTGCCCGAGTATAGCTGGTGCAGTTCTGTTTACTTTAAGTTTTGTTTCTAAGATAACGGCATATTAAAAAACCAACTAAACTTTGAAAGTAGTCGGCGTAGAAAAGGAGATGGGGGAGAGAACCTTGATCCCGCAGTTCAAAGGATCGTTTCAGATTATGTTGAATCATTGCCTTAACCTACTTGTCATACACGGTTGGCACAATACATACAATTCTTTATGATGGGTCCTTGATTAGGGCCAGAAAGAGCGATGATGAAGTATTTGTCAAGCAGAATCAGTGTGTGTTGCAGTTGACGCGTCGCATCACCGGATCGCAAAATTTTGATGTATTTCATTAGTTTCTTTCACAAGCAATTACTACCTTTTCGAAGGTGGATGCATTCACACAGTGTGACCTTCCTTATTCTTAGATCTTATTTTCAAAAGACACAAGAGAAATGCGGATATTTTTCCTGACCTTCGCCTCATTTATCCGTCATTTAGGTTTCCGAACTGTACTTACTTCTGCTGACATTAACAAATTACAGTCTGGTCAAAAATTCTTACAAGATCTCCCTGCTTTCTTCCACACTGCTTCCCACTTAAAGGCAGCATACCACGAGTCTGATGTGGTGCGGATTTCAGATGGAGTATCCGTATACGGGGTCGTAGATTATGGAGACGGGGGTAGTTCCACTCATCTCTCCGTGCATCACTGCAAACAGCCGCCTCCAGAATGCTATTTTGTACGACGCCATCTATTGCAACGCTCCACCCCTCGCGCCGCCTCCGTCCTGCGATTCGTCGAAAATCAATTCCGACTGCCCGATACGCAGTAAGTACGCGTGCAAGGGTGACGCGCTACAATAGAAGGCATAGTAAAAAAAAAACAGCATTCAGGGACCGGTTGCTTGCAGTGATTCAAGGAAAGATGAGCGGAACTACCCCGTCTCCATAATCTACGACCGTATACGGATACTCCACATGAAATCCGTACCATCCCAGATTCGTGGCGTGCTGCCTTTAACTCCAATGTTCAATAGTAGCAATCAACAAGTTAATCGTTGGAAAGACGGATAATTCTTTACGAACGGGAAAACCTAACGGAGTATAGCAAGCAGAAGCTCTCCACCGAAACCTGATCTGTCATTAATTTCATAAAAGGCTACCTAGTACACAATGTGTTGGGTTTAATATATCAAGCAAATAATCCAAATACAACATCCTATTCGCAGCCAGGCAATGTGCTATGCTGTCTACACCGAATATCTGCTGTAGCGCACGCTCTTTCTCTGCTCAACATACACCACACTTCCTCTTCCCTCTGTACTGCCCCAATCGAATGCACACCGCGGTCACCCCGGTGAACACATTCGGCATCGATTGCGGTTAGGGGCGCATTTTTTTTTTTAAATGCGTAGGGACTCACTTGCTTCGGGATCGAGTCTCTTCCTTGGAAGAAGTAATTCAAACTAGGAATTGGACCCTCTTCATATGCATTCGATAAGATCGCTTCCAATACAAAAATAACTATTGAGGGTAACTGCAACCACACTTGTAGTAAATTAGCTTTCATATTATGTAGGGCAAGGGTTGCACTCTACATAGTCATAACGAGTACTGAAGAGAGAAAATTTCACTAAAGCGCTAGTCTGGGCAGGCGAATGACGATCCGATACCCACGTGGAAGCTTTACTGGCGCCATGAACATTTTTCATAAGTGAATGACGATTCCTGCCACAAGGTGCCCTTGGGCAGAAGTTCTCAGGTTTATGGTATTGTTTCGTGAGGAAGTTGCCATGCTTTCAGAGCGCTTGATTTTCGATTGTTTTACTTGACATTTCTGCTGAATCGTTCTTATCTTACCCGTCTTCTACAGGTCTGTGATCTGTAACAACGAACAACGACTTGAAGGAGCGAAGCAAAATGACCGCTTACATCCTCCATCTTTCATTTTCATCTTTTCCATCTTGCTTTCTTCGCTCGTTGTTGGTACAGAAAAGTCGGAAATCTACTATACATCCTAATTTTCGACTATGTCTCTGAGGACTGGATGTTCAAAACGAGACATGAAAATGGTTGCCTGAATAGTTATAGAAGTAAGTTTTTTCTTTCAAGAATGCCCGACAGTAGAGGTCGTAGAAGCATCAGATCGTAAAAGCAGAGATCTAGACTAAGCTAAGCGCAAATCAGTCTTCACTGCAAAGCGTCACTGTCTTCGAGAAACTCTTGGAATGATTCTTAGGGTGAAACAAAGAATGCTCTTCGGACCTCATTGTCTGTCAGATGCGTATGATAAGGCTTCACTCACCAGGTGGAATGAAATGGCTAGCATTTATCAACTACGATCTCCACATCTCGCATGAATTGCAGATAGTTGGTTTCTACGGGTACAAGTTCCCGTTCTGAACGAGACAGGCGCGACTCGCGTTCGACTTGAGCAGTGGGAATGCGAATTGCGTAAGTTGTGACGGAAGTGTTGCGGTAGCCCCAGCCAGTGAGAGAAGTGCCGGCGCCTGGGAATCAATCGTTGACGGCGAATGATTTTTGTGAGTCTGGTCATTGGCGTCATGGCTAACATCTTGAGGCAGATAGTGTCCTATCTTGAAACGAACCAACTGTGCAGAATCGATCAATATACCATTATCTGTCGGCTTCCTAAAGCTGTAGGTAGAACGCGAGATTGCAATTCGTAAGCGAATCCGCAAAGGTAACCGCTATATCTCAACATGACGAATACCACCGGTTATAATACTCGAACACGATAAAGACCTTAGTACTTCGAGAGAGAATATCGTCCCGACTTGGAAGGGATTCGTATGCTCTACATGACCCCATCGTCCTAGTAAACGATCAGAATCTGGCCGAATTTGGCTCCGGTATTTTACAATAATTGCTGGTCTATTGATTCGGCGCCTCGCGCTCTTGTTGAAGGCCCCCGACGTGCGCACACATACATAAACACACGCAAACCAAAACGAACCTCTGTATGGATGACAAGACAAGTCGAAGATAACTTGGAATTAGGAGCCTTAAATCTTTGACGTATGTTTAAAGAGTGAACACTTTTGACTTCCACCCAGAAACACCACAACACCCAGAGAAGGAAAAAAACGAATATAGAGAGAATTGTGCATGAAGGAATTCCTTGGAGGGTTACAAAGAAGAGAACTTCTCGTGCTATAACCTAAGATACACAGCATCCTCGAGAAGGACCCGCCGTCTACAAGGAAATATGGGCGCAAATGCATCGGGCCGGCGCTGCGGCGGCCCTCTCTGCTTCCCTGGCTTGGCCAGCCCCGTGCTCTGCATGTCTGCTCTCTCACGGGGATTTTGACGTTGAACTGAATTTTTCAAAGTTTGTTTAGCATGCTCGAGTGGTTAGGGTTTTGGAGTCAATAGCTCTGATGAGGAGAGAGAAAGAAATCGGAGGTAGTTTCTTGAACGTCTGTCTGCTTGGAAGGCAGTGGTACGTACGCTCTACTTCGAAAATCTTGGACTAACGTGAATATTCGCTTATTTTCGTCCCCTCCAAAGGAAATTAGAAGCGCCTCGTTCCTCTGTAATTAGTTTATGACCTCCTTGCTTCTCTTAATAGATGTCTATGTCTTTTTTGGAGAGAATGAATGTTCCTAAGAGGTTTGGACGTATCCGTATTGCTTTGATGCAGACTCGTTTCAGCGGTGCAGTTTTGTTTGAATGACAAATCAGCTCATTTGCAAAGTGAAGCCTTCACTGTGAAATAAGTGCGTAGTCTGTTTCCTATTATCATTACATGCCAATCCTGTCAAAAATTAGGCCTATCGAACAACTCATTCACCAGTGTTGTCATCGATCTCATGCCCGATGGTTGAAATTTTCATTCAACAAGCTATAAGCAAACTCTCATGAAGCGTCACCGATTTTTTTCTAAATCTATATTGCAATCGAATTTTGTCCGGAAGGATAGCACTATTTTTTTTTCTAAAATTCCGTTGTTGTTGAAATCGTTCATTGGTTAGGGAAATCTATCGAATCGGGCATGATTTAGTTATGAAATATATATCTATAGCGGCTGCATTTCTGCCGAAAGCAAGTAATTGTGTTATCAGCCCGAATAGAGTACATTTCACGAGGAACCCGCCTCGTAGAGAAAGTAGTATGACAAAGGAGTGCAACATGCTACGATCCTAAGGGCAGAAAGGAACAGGTTAAGTTAACATCCATGACCATTCCTAAGTACTTGCTTTTCGATTAGGCAAGCACAGTGCAAACTGCGCTGCTACCAGTCAGCAATGGATACCACAGTTAACTGGCGCTAGTTACTGGCCGCTGCTGGGTCAGCGCTGTGCCGGCGCCAATTACAGATCCCTAGACTCTCCCCTGAGACCGAGATGTCGATGCTCGCGTTGCAGCAAAAATGAACATGAGATGTAAATGAACGAACGAAATTAAGGGAGCAAATGGTTTGCATCCTAATACCTGGTCGTTGGTTCTTTTCATTCGCCATCATTTCATGTATTCTCGTCGACTTAATCCTTCAAAAATTGTACCAGCTTAACCGTGTGGTGGTGCCTTTTTTGAGTGCAAGCTCGTAGGTAGCCATTAGATTGCCCAGTGAAAAGCACTTTTTCAAAGTAAAATGATTGCTTCACCGTAATTCCGGCCGTAACACGGAAAAATAGACTGAGTCTTATGCCGGCTCCTGCAGCGTCATCAAGTGCGGCAATGGAAAAAATCTGCATCTGCACTTGGAAAAAATGTACTTGTCTATCCAGTTATGAGTTGTTAGGTTTTGTTTTATTTACCCAAATTTTGCTTATACTGGCACTACTCTGGTAATGTACCTTCAATTTACGATCAGTCTTCGGACATACAAACGAAGAGGACCGCAAGTAGGACAAGAAACACATATACTGAGGTAATATCATATCTACGTAATGTAAATCTGAATATAATCCAGCTCCACCTAGAATTATATTGAATAACGACTTACGAACATTTGGAGTTATGGACATTCAGAATGTGAGTCCCTCGTAACCAAAGCAGTGTCTTCACTTCAATCTCATCCGATTCCGAAACCTCAGATTTTGCAAAGTGGGGGACGCGTAGGTTTGGCATTCTGAATTAATTCCAAAAACTAACCATCAGATGCATATGTTCGTTGCGGCGGTTTGTGGCAGCTGGCGGCCGGATTGCAGTTGTCAGCAGGTTCCGAACACGTAGAGAGACATCTACATTTAGGGGGATTTGTAGGAAAAGCAAAAAAAGCAAAGCAAAGCAAAAACGGTAGCCACCAGATTGCCGCGTACAAGCGAAACATGCAATCGCAAAGGTCATTCATTAATCACGCGCAATCCTCGCCCCGCCCATCAGGAAAAGAGCTATAAAAAGTGGCGAAAAGAGGGACGAGGTTGGTTTTCTGGTTGCGGGGCTCACTAGCGTTCAGACCTCAATAAATCTTTCCTTTTTTTTCTACTTTCTATTCTCCTTTCTTTTTTATTATCTTTCATGCAACCAGACTGATTGTTTCCAGTCTTGCTGTTAACCTTTTTTTCTGATTGTTTTTGTTTGTATTGTGTTTGTCTTATTTATTCTCCAATTAATCTTTAATTGAATAATACAAGCTGAATCAATTAATAAAAGGTACCTTTTCTCCGCACGTATTATTTCGCTTTCTATAATTGAGTAAAAGCTGTAGTTACGTATGCGGTTGCGCCTGAAGTGGCGCTGGAGGCACTTACTCGTCTCAGCAGTCGTTTGGAACTAGCAAATGTTCTACCTAGGGCGCAATGACATACGCACTTGCACTAGGCTTCAGTTCGGTTTCTTCCAACTGTAGAAAGAATCCAATCACGCGTGCAAAGAAAAGGTATTTTTTATTAACCAATTATTTAGTACTAGTCTGAATGTCCGGACTTCAGACAATTTCTATGGTGTTCGCTTCGCTCCCCTCCACTGAAAATTAATAGTAGTAGCATTTTCTGTGGAATTAGATTTTCGTTATTTTAACAACCTTTTTTTCTCTTTTTATAACAACTGAAGGGAAAAAGTTCGTAGTTTTCTTTCTGAACGAGTTAGTTCTACATTTGGAGAATATTCAAACTTCAACTTCAAACAGTGCTACGATTCCAATATATTATAGACACAGCATTGCTCGGAGTATGGGTTTTCCTCCTGATTTCCCCCAACAGTTATCACAGAATGATGTTTTAACGTAAAATGACGTGAACAACATCATCGTACCGATAAAGATAACGTTCCACGTCAGATCACCTATAAGGTTGGCTACTATTTAAGAAGCCATTTGCATTGGTGTTTCCACTTTTTGAAGAAAGCGTGCTACCAACATGAGCTAAATAAGGAAATAGAGAGGCGAAGGAGTCGCAAAAGGTAGAAAGCAACGCGCAGGGAAACGCCACACGGGCAGTGACACCGGTTATGAAACGGTTGTAACGTCTCGCTCATCTTTTGCGACATGTTGCGCCCCAATCCGACGCCGTAGGACCCGTCTCACCACATTTTAACGCTTTACGACGCCGACGCACCAAACCGACGACATGGGACCCGTTGCACTCCACCTTAGGGCTTATCAGCGCCGTGGGACACGTCGAACCCCATTTTACGGCTTTCTGGCACCGGCACCCTAATTTACCGCTTTGCGGCGCCAGCACACGCCTATCTAACGTCGCTGGACATGTCTGACCGCGTTATGGAATTTCGTTACACGACAGAATAAGCCCGTTATTACATAGCACGATAGTTGGTAAAAACACCCTGAAACTCGGTGCAACGGTGCAGTGGAGCGTAACGGTTGGGATCGAGGAGGGATCGCTAACGCCACTCATAGCTGTAACCGGAAGCTAGCAATGGTCCCACCTCGATCCCTACTGTTAAAGGCATTACCCCACGAATCTGAGGTGGTGCAGATTTCAGGTGGAGTATTCGTATACAGGATGGGAGACTACGGAGAGAGGGGTGATTCCGTCCATTTCTTCCTAATTGCCGTAAAAAAACGGCCCGGAAGATACGACTTCATTCGTTTCGGCGCACCATTTTGTACAAGAGGTTCGACTAGAGCGCACCAGTCTTGTGCGGCGCCGCATCTTCCGGGCCGTTTTTTACGGCAATTAGCAAGAAATAGACGGAATCACCTCCCCCTCCGTAGTCTCCCATCCTGTACACGAATACTCCACCTGAAATCTGCTCCACCTCAGATTCGGGGGTGATGCCTTTAAGTCCACCGCGTCGTTTCGAGCGCCGCCGCTTATGCGACTGCACCGAATTTCAGACCGTTTTGACTTGACTATGTGCGATGTTGCTATCTCAGATATGTGATATCCATGATTGAATGAATAAGTAAATAGGTTCCCTATCTAAGGCGAGTGCGAGTGGAATCCATGATATTGGGCATATGAATAACGTAAAACTGAGAGTACCCACTACTAGTTTTGTGGCGATTTTTGCATGATTCGTGAAGTGTACACACTTGCTGACATATGCTATAGTTTATAAATTAGTCACGCAGCTCATCGCAGGTCGCTTATTAGATCGCAACAGCATACTAACAACGCGTCTTTAACTTAAACACTTATGAAAGGTTATGGCAGGTTTGGTAAATGGAAATGAACTGAGATCTACTCTCGATTTTGTGTAGTTTAAATCAATTCAGAATGCACTCCTTCTGTTTCCAACATTAAGAACAACGAGTCTGTCATTTTCCCCCAAGGCGTAGCGCTGTGATCTTGTTTAGTGATAAGGTTGACATCAGGCACCACAGACAACATTCCTGAAGCTGTGTGTTTTTATACCAACTTGGATATAGATACGAGTAGTTCTAAGTAGTTGGCCGTTCTACGATTGTAATACAAAGAACTTTGCTAATCAGCCATGTATATTTCCACCTATTTCCTCTTTGTGATTTTTAACATTCCAAAGTCCATCCCCTCGCTTTCAGTTTTCCTTATCTGTTTGCACGTTTGTATGGGTCATGAGCGCTGTATGCCACCGCTTGCACAGCTCTTTTAGCAGCATCAGCGTTCATTACGGCTTCTACTGGTCGTTTTGTGCGCGAAATTAATTTGCTTTCACCGGACATTTTACACACTTTATAGAGCAGCATGGAGTGGTGGATGATTTTATTGTTGGTGGTACTGCCATTCCTCGCTATCCTTTACAACATTTCACAACAATTCCACTACTTTACTAGAATCACTTTCTTCTATATTTGCATTTTCTTTCACGGAATTGAATGTTGTATCACGATGATTCCTTCATGGATTGCTGGTAAAGTGAGTTTAATTTTATTTTCATAATGATCTGAAATTCTCACATTACGAACTTTTAATTCTTATTTTTGAGGGATAGGCACTTTCGTAACCTCAATTTTGTAAGAGTTTTTCACCTAACGATAACAACAACAAGAAAAAGTCGGTTGCGGCACCGAACTGCCACTGGACTCTCCACTTGGTTTATATTATGCACTGTGTGCTTGTGCTGCCAGAATACCTTCCTAATCCTTCCTCTTCTCCTTGCTCTTTGTTAGTGATTTCGGAGGTTTCAAAAAGAATTGGTTTCAATATTCTAATGAGAATTCTAATGAGAATTCATTAGAATATTGAAACCAATTCTTTTTGAAACCTCCGAAATCGCTAACAAACCGTGCTTCATGTCGTTTTGACCTTACTATACTACACTTTCAAAAGAATAATTCTAATTCAATTAGAATGCCTTTTCATATTTGTTCTTCATTCATTTCTGCTTAGACCAAACTCGTCACCTTTCTCTAAAACATCGTAACGCAATGGAGGCAGCAGTCGGAACCGAGTTGGGACCGTCGCTAACTGCAGCGATGGGTGGTGCCAGCAAGGTTTCCAGTACGCTCCTTCACCCGCCTCGAGAAAAGCCACGTACACGATTGCACCGTGCTTCATGTCGTTCTGACCTTACTATACTACATTTTCAAAAAATAATTGAAGAACAGGTGACCTTTAACGGATAGTAGATAGAGAATCTTCTTACTACTTAAATATTCCTACTAATGGAAAACCGAATAAGAAAGAATGATAGTTTGCGCCATCCATCAGTGAACCTCGTGTACAAACGTACAGTAGTCGTCGACATTCTTCTTACGGGCAATAGCGAAGCGCTTCCGATTGAGACAAGGCAGGAGAAAGAAAAGTGATGAAATGCTGCGAATCTTCGTGTGTATTTCAAACACAAAATGTGCCTTCGCTGCGTAAAATGCATGGCAGTCAAGAATTTCGACACTAACAGAATACAACAGAAAACATAGATACACGCCATGTAGTATCTGGAATTCGACTATCTTTACATGAACTCTATAAAAAAAATGGTTTGGTTTCACCTTCGAAGGGATCACGAATGTTTGTGGCTAAGACAAGAACGCTTGTACAGCTGGATCAAAACGGCCTGAGTGCAGTTACAGTAAGCTCGTTCTATTCAGCAGTCTGTGTCGGTCGCAGCTGCCAGTTGAACTATGTACGTCGCTTCGATCTCAGCCACCTACCCAGCCGAGCTTCAGATCGTTCCGACCCGACTATAACACAGAGAGAGGCACATCCGTGATATCGCTACTCGTATCATTTGATTGAGTTGAAGAAGGTCGTAGCTGATTGTTTGCAAAACAGATGTGATTAGATATATGGCCGAAATCCTTTGATAGATATGATGATTCATTGACACCACTGTTATATCGCTTATTCAGTGGCTTTATTTTCTTGGTAGTCACTCTACTTTCTTTCTGTTTCCTCCTCCGTTGTGTGATTGGTGGGTATTCACAACTTCTAAGAATCTTATCTGTACGAGCAAGTGGTGATATTCCAGTCATTCCAAGAAAGCATTTTGTCCTGTTCTTCTGTTAAGTCTTTGGTGCGAAGTTCAAATAACCCATCGACTTCCAAAATTTGTCACAAATGATAGGCATGCGACATGCAGGAAAAATAACCTTAGGACGTATAAACCAAATACTAGTGCATCTCAGTGACCACTTTTACACCATTTTCCTGCTATTTTTGGAATTGCTAAGACCACACATTTATGGACTGTAAAGAGCGCGTGCAAGCAAAGAAAATCCTACTATCTTTACTAGTACTTCAGAGAGTGCACTTCAGAAGTGGATGCAACCCACAGCAGAACTTGGTCTCTTTTTACAAGCCCACGACCTCAAGTTGTTCATTCTTAAAAGATCATAATATTCAGATTCAAAAGAAAAATTGCAGCTAAGTTTACTCAAGTGCACAGCTAACTTTTGTTGCACTGCATTTCTCTCCTGAAAGGAAATATTTCGGACTTGATAGTGATACTTCACCCGATTCTAATTGTTTCCATAAGTTCTCATATTTAGAGAAGTATTGTTCTTTACTTGCGACGACCTGAAAGTCAGTGCAACTGCGTAGGAGTCTGCGCTCGAAGCGGTTGGGATCAAGGTAGATGTATCGCCGACTTCACTCGTAATGCAGCGAATTGTGGTGCTAGTGAGGGTCACGTCGATCCCAACCACCAGGCTTTACCGCGTCGTTTGAGCACGGCCGCTTATGCAACTGCATCGAGCTTCATGTCGTTTTGACCCGACTACATAAAATATAGAATACGTTGGATAACAATTGACCGTAGTTTCAAAATTTACAGTAGCACCACAGAATTATGAATTGGATTGTTCAAACGTCAATGCGTTTATTCCTGACAGATTGTTTTAGACACCTGTACGTTTGACATTGCATCATATTAAAAGTCATAAAGATAAAGTCACTGGCGTATCAATCCACTTGGGATGCGCCAACGCGTTTTGCTGGAATTCGTAATCGATGAGGTTTTGGAACGCGTGTTGGCCTATACAATGACTTGCGGGGGCCAGCCGATGATCAAGTCAGTGTTTTTATCCTCGCAGACAAGTCTAGTACCAATTTATCGACCCCGGAGGGATGAAAGGCTTGGTGAGCACTAGGGCGGATTCGAACCCTCGACCGTGTGGCTACAACGGACCTCTAACCGACTGCGCCATACCCGCCCCTTGCATCACATCAGATATTATATTATTATTATTCATCATATTAGATATGATATTATTATTATATGTCACTTGTTGTATTCATCCCTGCCATATCTTTTTGGCACGCCACTGAATAAGATAAATAAATGAATGAATATTACAAATTCATAAGCCTGTGCACATTTGATAGCTCAAATTGATGGCTTCCAGCAGGGACTAAAGTGTCCTGCTGGAAGCCATCAAAAGTGAATCAACCAACAATTACTCTTTCATATGTATTGTACAGTAGTTGCGAATGTATTGCACTGAATCGATCATTATTTCATCGATGGAGGCGAGCACTGACCTGCCTCTTTATGCTCGGCGATCGATGAGAAGATGTTTGATAGGGGATGAAACAGATAAGCACCTCAGAACATTTTTCCCCTTCGATAGTTTTTCGTTCTTCATTCATGTGATTGTCGATGATTAGGATTCTTCCATAATTCGCAGTTGTAGTACTTTTTCTCTTGGATCGCAATCACCCTATCGATTGATCGAAGGGTGCACAGAGGCAGGGTGCCAGTGCGCGCTACCGCTGAAGATGTAATGCGTCAAGTCGACACCATAAATTCGGTTGTGTCTGTATATAGTACGGTCAAAACGACATGAAGCACGGTGGAGCGTAGGTTAGGATCGTGGTGGAACACCTGCTAGCATCAGCCTTCGCTGCAGTTAGCGATGGTCCTACCTCGATTACAACTGCAATCTCCACGGCGCCTGCCATGTTGTTTTGACGCGGCTATATATACAATATATATAGATTGCTGGCGTTTCGTTTCAGGGTGCCGATGTTATATTCCACACATTTAAAAACTGGACTTTATGGACAGGGATAAATATGGAGGTACGTGGATTCGACGAACATCTAAAGAATCTTGAAGGACCTGCAGTCGTCATATGCAATCATCAAGTGAGTGCTCCCTTCATAGTCATTTTCTAAGTTTGCAAAAAGAATAAACCGCGGGAGTCCGTTAGGATGTAAAAATCGGGACTGTTCTTGTTTTGTCTTTTTTCCTTCAACAAATTTGGCCAGAAAATTGGCTATTTTTTTTTTTGATTTTGATCCTTTCGAATGGGAAGAATCTATGACTTACGAAGATTGATTTCTCATCACAAGTTGCTAATGAATAAGATTGCCTGTAAAAATATGTGTATGTGAGAACAGATAATCAGAAGTGATTTTTAGAGGCTGCAAATGTCTTAAATCGTTCGATTTCGTCTGACCTTCACTACCAAGTTACTAGTAGTCTGTGATTACGAGCATTTGTATAAGAAATACGTATATTAATTGTAATACATTTGAAGAAACTGATGCCCATGACACCGCGTTTCATCTTTGCAGAGCGCAGTGGATGTTGTAGCGATGACACGTGTGTGGCCACCGCGAGGAACTGTAATGATGAAAAAATCTCTCAAATACATACCATTTTTCAATTTTACAAGTTTTCTGGTAAGCTTCACAAAATTTTAGCCTGAAATGTGTTTTGGAAATGTTTGTACCATTTGCAATTGTGCTGTAGTTTTCCAGGGAAATGCGATATTTGTTGACCGGTTCCGTCACGACAAGGCGATGGCACAAGTGGAGTACTGCGTAGAGGAATTGAAGAAAAGGAATTTGAAAGTGCTTAAAGATCTCATTAGAACATGAAGCATCTCCGACAAACAGGAAAGTTTTAGATTTGGATTTTTCCCGAAGGCACTAGGAATCACGGCAGTGGGTTGTTACCCTTCAAGAAAGGCGCGTTCAACATTGCTGTTATGGTACGTTCCGTACTCAGGAAGAATGAGTATTAAACCTTTGAAATAGACTTCTTACAGGGCCAGTTCCCTATCGTACCAATTGTGCTTTCCAACTATGAGCCATTTTACTCAAAACGCAATAGATATTTCAAGTCAGACGGAGAAGTCATCGCGAAAGTACTCTCCCCTGTAAGCACAAAAGGAGTAAGTATATCTACGACAGCCATGGCTAAAACCACTGCTTTCATTGCTAGATCACATTACTTCTCTTCATTTTATCAGGTGAAATACTAATAAAATTGCCAATTGTCAACATTGCGGAGGTAGACTCCACTTCTAGTCGGGATAGTGTAAGAAGGGGACCATCACAATGTTAGTGTACAATTATACGGGAAGAAAAAAGAGTGGTGTGAAAAAAGTGTTTAAAGAAAGAGAGTTTTTGAAAGAAGGCTTCCCGACGAATACAATGTGACCCTTCTCCTACTCGTACGATACGAGTTGGATTTTCTCGAGATTGCAACTGCACTTATAGTGGGGTCAAAACGACATGAAGCACGGTGCAATTGCATACACGGCTTCTCTCGAGGCGGTGAGGTGGAGCGTACCGATTAGGAGCGTAGTGGAACCCTTGTTGGCACCACCCATCGCTGCAGTTTGCGATGGTCCCACCTGGTTGCAACCGCTACCTCCACCGCGCTGTTTCGAGCGCGTACGCAAATGCATCGTGCTTCATGTCATTTTGATCCGACTAGACCAAGCCAGGCCTCTAATTTCGTTTGGAAATTTTGTACTACTATTTGGTTCAAGTGATCAGCTGTTTTATATCTCCTACAAATCCCCTAAAAACGATCCAAAAAAAAACAATCTTCTTAACAAAAAAAAAAAGATTCAATTTATCTGGAAACTAGGATTTGTTCAGTGTCTAAAAATATGAAAAACAATGGAACATGAAGTTACCTTTATCGTTAAGTACCAACCATCGTTATTTCCTCCTTTGAAATCTTGTATTTCAGCTGTCCGTAGACGACGTGCCAGAACTTCTGGAGAAGGTACGTAATCGGATGCTAGAAGTCCTTACGGATATAAGTCAAGAAGCTGCCGAGAGAATGAAAAGGAAACGCCAATGTACAGCGTGAAAACTTTCTGATGATATACACAGCCTAAGATCATCTTCAGTGAAATCTCATGCTTATTTTATGGCCATTAATTAAGTTCCATTCAAAAACACTTCTTAAATAAAGATACTTTACTTAACTGGAATCCACAACGAAGTGGTACACGAGTAAATATGATGTATACTAGGGTCTAAACAAAATGAAGCTCTGTCCAGGATCAAGCGTATAGTTGGGAGCAGCTACATGCTTAATTGAAAATTTAGTTATAATAAACAGAAGTAAAGAAACAAATTGGGACTTAATAAATAAATCGAAATAATATAATATAGTAAATATTAATTAATAGTACTACAATGGATATTAATATGAAGTGCCGCAAGTAAATTAAATGATATAATATAATGTAGACGCCACTGATAGCTCACTTTAAGGATTAGAAATGAGTCAGTACATATGTGCACATATAAGTTGGAAAGATGAGGAAGCTCTCAACGTGTATTCAACGACACAATTCTTCTCATGACAGTGATAACACATGGAGAGTTCGATCCCCAAAAGAATCATTATTTTGCATATGGAAAAAACAGCTGAGAACGAGAGAAAACATTTTCAAACTATTGGAACGGTTGAGAGTTCGATCCCGCGGGAAATTTTCGATTTCTGTAAAGTGGAAAAAGCAACTAATGCCGAAGCAGATCACATCCTAAGAGCACTTTCTCACTGCTTTCTATTTCCTATACGAGATTTCACTCACCGACAGTGGATACAGATGATGAATAGTTTGATCAACGCCGGAAGCTTGATTTTTGCAAAACCGAGAAAAATTACTGAGAAGAACTTTTTTTTTTTGAGAAACGCATTTTTCACTGCATATGGGTGTTACCAAGATGTCATTTTAGCGATCAGTCTAGGCCTTGATTGCAAATTTCTGCTGGGCTGGTCGGATTTTGTTAGGTAAACGTGAATAACGGACTGAAGAAGAAACGGAGGAGACCAATTGTGCCGGCATTTTGTAAAGGGAAATTCGCGCTATGAAACGGTTAGAAGATCTTTTTTAAGGGACCCTCTGCTTCTTATGAAAGGTAGTTGAGAAAAAATTGAGAATTTTAGCACAATTTTCAGCTTTTTCTTAACTGGTCAGAAACCATTTAGAAGAAAGTGGAAGTGAATTCTCATAGCAAAAATCCTCCCCTACAACATACTTCAAACCAATTCATGCAGGCCACGAGCTGAGTTATTGGACTTTGTTCGAAGTCATAGATTCATTTTGGCGTACAGACGAGAATCTGAAATTTCACACATTTCTTGTTGCGAAATAACGGTAGCGATGTTGAAAGATTCGGTGCCATTTTTTAAAGAGCATCAAGGAAAGCTTAACTGCAAATTTTGGTCTTTGTAGATGTTATGTTCCCCTCAAAAGCTAGTTGAGAAAAAGTCAAAAATCTGAGGAAAAATTTAGAATTCTTCTTAACTAGGTTTCGAAAAAAAAAATAGGAAAGTTAGAAGCACCAAAGTTTGTGTGAATCCCTCTGCAAAACTCAGACAGACAAAATTTCTCTCTACAATTCTGCAGAAGTTTTATTGCATGAAATTTTCGCAGCGTCGCTATCGCCTTGCGCCATCGACTATCATTGGTTCAATCTATCAATGGACCTTTCAATAGAGTACGTGATAAATAACTACTGGTTGTGATGAAGGAGTGTCGAAGCAATGTTCAAGCCATGAAAGAAATGAAATTTGTCCCTTACGGCCTTTAGATACTCATTACGTGATTAGTTCCATTTCTTTCACATAAAACAATAATACATAAACTTGTAATGCTTAGATTTAATTGTTATGACAGAAAGTTGAAATCTTATAAGGATCAAAATTTTTATTTAGCCACATGCATATAAAACACTTCACTTTCCATTTCATTACCTTCACAAGTTCTATTACATTATTTATAATGCACTACATTTACTCCACAACGGTTTACAGCCTCATAGTGGCGTGGTGACTCTGGGCTTCGAACAGCGATGCACAACAGAGGTTCCTCCTCCGGCAGGGCCTCTCAAGCTGAGAAAGAGTCGACACATTCGACTTCTTGGAATCGGAATCCTAAGTGAGAGTAGACCACTACTAAGATTCACCAGAATCGTTTTAGAAAATGTCGCAAAGTAGCTTCCTGACTAACAAAGGTTGTGCGACGATCTGTGGTAAAAGCAAAGCTCGATGTAGCAGGGCTGCTTAGTTTGGCGAAGTCTTTTTGCCACTCCAGCGTATTCACTGTCTCAGTACCCTGCGCATTGACCCCTGAGACGTCGGAAGGTATGGCGACCAGTGAGAGGCGATCAAACCTCATGTTGCTCAGGACTTCTTTTCAGGAAGGACGTCTTTGGTTCTGTGCCAAGGCGACACACGCACGATTCACCATGTCTCAGACTGTGTATTTACAACGCTAGAAGGGTGTACACATACGCTGATCTGCATGCCGTTCTCAGAGCTGCAAAGCGTATTAAATTTCACGTGATTGCTCTGCAGGAGAAGAAAGTGAGAGAAGAAAACGAGCGGTACACTCGTCATTTGTGGAGGGACGGAAATGTAGGCGGTGTTGGTTTTGTCGTGCACCCATCTATCGTCCATCTTGTCGATTTTCACGAGATCCTATCACCTTGTCTGGCCATTCTTCGCCTCCGCCCTCTGCGCCAAGATCCATCAGCATCATCAACTGCTGCTCACTAACGTCAGCTACAGCTGATGTATCCGAATTGGGCGCGTTTTACGAGGAGCTGGAGGAAGTGAAGCAACGAGAAGTCCTTTTGCAAAATTGTCATCGGTGGCTTTAACTCCAAACTAAGAAAGGCAACAGAAGAAGAACAGGATCGAAAAATTTGGATTAGGAGACCGGAATGACAACGGCAATCGTCTCGTCCCTGGCTGTTATCCGCCGCTCGCCTCTTTCATGGGAATTACTCTCTTTTCATGAAGAAAGATCATCGCCGGCGGACATGGAAATCGCCCAGTACTCATGGACATGGGTGTCGCCCTACGTTATCTACGATAATTGCGTACTCGAGGACTCCTTGTCCCAAGGTAAATGGCACATCGACGAGGATACAAACGTAAACTACGAGTTGCTGCTCAGAGGATTATAAGCCTGTACTGAACGCGCTTCGAAGCCGCGCACGACAAACTTGGATCGAATTTCGAAGAGCACCAAGGAATTGTGGGAAAGAAGAAGGACTTTGAATGTTAATCTGAATGCATCACACATTGAGCGGTTAGTAGCAAACAGTAGCTGCGGAAAAGCGTTGCAGGAAGATCTTTCGAAATGAAGAGAGAAGAAGATTCTAAAAGCAGCAAAAAGAAGAACGAGTCTAAAGAAGTGCTGCAGGGATCTCCGCTAATATAATACTCCGCTAACAACCTTGCTGAGCGAAGACGAGACTCGCACCTCTTCTCGTCGTGAGATGAAAGTCATTACAAAGAGGTTCTACTCGAAACTTTCATCAACTCTTGTGTCAAGCCCGAACATCCTCAATGGTGAAGCTTCACCTTCTCTTCGGAAGTACGAGTCGCTATCAAGAGCATAAAACCTAGCACAGATCTGATAAAATCAGGTTTCATGCCAGGAAAAGGTTCGAGTAGAACCACTCTGTAATGATTTCCATCGCTCGACGAGAACGTCATTTGCGCAACTAAGATTACAGTTCTGTGCCAGGTTTCATGCTTCATGCTTGTTTTATCAGCAGATTTTCTTCGGGCTGGTGGCCATCCGCTTCATGTAATATTAGCTGCGCACATGACGTCCTAGCTTCAGAAGGAAAAGAACCCATGAAGTCAAACATCTCGCCAACTGTTCTTATCCATAAGAAAGGTGAGCGAGAGGACCTTCGGAACAACCGTCCAGTATGCTTGCTGAGCTGTATATCGAATGGTAGTTCCGAAGGTAGCTGTTATACAAAGTATTCACCGAGATCATCACATCTAGGACGCTGGTTGAAGCCCAGACTCGAGAACAAGCTGAATTCCGTCAAGGGTTCGGCTGCTTGGACCACATCCAGACCGTGTCGAGCATCATAGAGGTTTGCTGGGAATTCCGTCAGCTCCTTATTCTAACCTTCGTCGACTATGAGAAAGCCTTTGACGAATACGAGCGTAGAAACGAATCCAATATTGTCAGCGCTGGTCGATCAATGTCTGGATGCGTCGTACGTGAGGACATTAGCCAATTGCTACGATCGATGCACCACTAGGATACAGCTTTTCCACCGCCCCCTGACCATACCCATTGGAAAAGCTGTACGACGAGGCGATACTATATCGCCGAAGCGGCTCACGACTGCACTGTAATGGATAATGAAATCACTTTCATTGGAATAAAGGGCATACGTTGATGGAAGATTCCTCTCCAACCTTCGTTTTGCGGACGACATCGCTTTTTCTGTCGAGAAGTACCAATGAATCAGAAACGATGCTTAAGGAACGATACGAAGCAGAGAAGAGAATAGGACTGCGAATGAACAGAAAGAAGAAACTGTTCATGAAGAACGCCTACTGCGAGGACGGAGGAGTACAACTTGAAGGCTCCCAAATCGTGGAAACTTCGTCATACGTATACCTCGGACGTTCTACGAACATGGAAAACGACTTGGAGGAAGAACTGAATAGAAGAATGAGAGCAGCATGGGCAGCATTCGCAGCCGTCAGGGAAGCTACGTACCAACTGACGGACCAAGGTCTTCGTGCCCATCTGTTCGACTCGACAGTCCTTCCAGCGCTTTGTTACGCAGCGAAGACGTGGGCAGACACCGCTGCCACGTCTAGGAAACTATTTACTAGCCACAGAGACCCCCTTGAGAGATGTATTCTGAAGTTTAACCAGCGCACACAACACCTAGTCGGTCTTCGCAGCTCCGACTTAAGAGGAATGTCCTGTCTTCGCGTCCCAGCGGAATATGTATCGAAAGCAAAAAAGGGGAATCTGATCGTTGGAAGGCGTAGATTTGTGACTGAAAAACTATACAGAACATATAGATGTATAGTTGTGTTTGTACAGAGTATTTAATTAATTTTGATTATTGATTTCATTCTGATTTTAAATTTTGATTATATTTAATTTAATGCACGTAAGATACTGCAATAGCTTGTTTGAAAGGTTTCGATTTGTTTGTTTTACATAAATAAAACACTACTATTCTCTATTTCTGACATTTCGTGAGCAATAGTTCGATGCATCTCTACACGTAAGCGAGCGATACTCCCTGTGAGGCATGTTTCGCACCTCACTAGGTGATGAGGGCCGAAGATGGACGATGTGACGGGCAAACGCAGCATAGCGCTCTGCTGACGCGAATAACTGCTGTGCAAAGGAAGTAACGACCGCCATTGCCAGTCGTTTCTCCTAGGGATCTCCTGAGGTTGTCGAGATGACTGATGCCTTCGCTACACAGTTGGACCAGCTGAACACAGCTGAATACGGCTCAAGGACATCACTCACAAAATTTGAGAACGTCTTGGATGGCAAAGGCGAGAGAACAAAACGAGTGGAACAGATGCTGGAACCGGCACGTCCAATGAAGGCGAGGCATCTAAGTAAGCATATTTACTTCATTATTTGATGGTTGTCCTCAAATCGACAGCTGACTGTGAATATCAGATACTCACTCGTTTTGATTTCTTCTCTCATATTCAATATTTCCCATTTTCTTGGTCAAATTTTTTAAAACAACTCACTTTAATGAGAGGTCTAATGCAAGGACTAGTTCAAAACACATTGTATAATTTACTCTCTTTTTCTTTCCTTCGTACCCATGACCCCTCGCATTTATCCTAATGTTGATGTCTATTCTGTTACATCTGTTTAGTATTTTTCCACACTAGTCCCGTACCAAAAGGTGTGAAAATCTCCAGAAAATACTTCGCCCCATCTATTTTACTAACATTTTGCATCCCTTAATATGTGTTTAATTAGCGTCGACTACCCCCTATCCTGTTTCTCCTTGCTCTCTTCATTTTCCCCTTCTTTTGACAAGTCCTACGACCCCTGCTGCTGCGACACCCCTCTCACGACCCACTTATGCAGCTCCGTCCGCTGCATAAGTGGCTGCGCTCAAAGCGGCGCGATGGAGGGTGGCGGCTAAGGTGGTGATGGAAGCCTTGCTAGCTACGCTGCAGTTCGGGACGGTCTCACCTCGATTCCAATCGTTGTCTCCAATGCGTCACTTATGCAACTGCACAGTGCTTGATGTCGTTTTGACTTCATTACAATTGTAGTAACATAATTGTATTAAGCAGTCCCTTTTAAACTTTCGATCTCAGCGTTTTGAGGATTTGTCATCTCGGTCATAGTATAGAGCTAACGCCAGTTAAAGGCTATTTATGTAGAGCGCTCAAAAAGGAGGTCGTGAGAGGGGTTTGTGTTGCATAGAAAACCAGTGGACTCTTGGTTCTTTTCCAAACTGTGAAAAGCGATAAAACGTGAGCTTTCTCGCTAGACACCCAATAGAAACCGGGAAGGAACTAGGTCGACAAGGAAGGTCGACCGTTTTTCCAGATGATTACATTATTTCTCCCTTAATACTAAGTTTTCAGTCTCTGTGTGTCAAACTTGCGTTGAATTCTTCATACAGGAGAGATTCGGGGATGTTCAAAAACTCAGCTATTTGATGAAAAGACCATCAAGTAGATTCAAATACTCTTAATTTACGTTAATCGAACGAAAAGCCAAAAATCACTTTGCAACACTCTATAATAGAAAAATCCATACTTTCATCTCATAGATTAAAAATCCTTAACAAACTTAACAACCAAACATGGAAAAGTGGGAGAAGTGAATATCATATTTAAAAACAAACTCCCGCATTTGATGAGGTCAACTTGCAGCAGTTTCCCCAGCGAGTTCTTCTTGCAAAGTTTCGAGGTCTCCATAGTTTTCTACCTTGAAAAAGATAAGTGTACTACCATGAACATGAAACGAAAAATGTGTCAGGCACGAAACGCTTGTGCAATCCTGTCTACAAAAAGGAAATAAGTCACTGTTATAGTATATCGAAATTGCAATAAACACAATGTTGAACACCTTACTTTCATGTCATTCAAGCCCAGCTCATCGTTTTGTTCAAATGTCCGCTCATAGAATTCTTTCGTCAGACGAGGATCTTCGAGTGGTGCATTCAAACTCTGGATTTGATTTTCAAAAATATTGTTGGAAATCTATGTAATTAAAAGTTTTACAGGATACCGGTTTTCACCAGGAAAATACGAAAATTGTGTGCCATTGAAAGGCATTGGTTTCAATTTTTGGAGTGAACAGAGGAAAGCTAATAATGAGAAACCACCCAAATCATATCAAAACACCTGCACCAACCTGAATATAGCTATTGCCAGCGGGGTCATCCAAAACCAAAGTTACAACTTTCTTCAAGGAAAGAATCTGGAAATATAGTGGCCTGGATAAGTTTGTGCATGTTGTATTAGAAATAAGAGATCTATAAATACTTACATCATCAAACTCCTCCATCAATTTTACTATTTGACTTCGCTCGTTGCTCGATGCACTGTCACCCATAAAGAATGATGATTGCTGGAAACTGATGGAACTCTAATTTTAGCAGAAAATTTTTGGAGCTGGCTTGGTTGTCAGTTAAGATCAGGTTTAAAATGCTCGATCTCTACCTATTATTAATTAAGAAAGCTTAGATGGTTTCCAACAACTGTTGCCCATTGTAATTTTTCCGTGTTATGAGGATTTGAATCATATTATTTTTGTAATGGTAATGATACTAAAAAACCAACGTACGGTGGATAACTGGTCGCGAGTGGCCGATAAGAGACCTTCAACTGTGGTGAAACGACTGCACAGTGCACCACTTCCAACCTGTATGAATAAAAGCAACAATTTTAAGGAAACCACACTGAGAAAAACCCAACTGCAACGAAGTGTTTCCGAAAGTTATCATTACGCTAAGAAACAAGAAATTAAATGTTGTTCTTGCATTTCAAGGGTTGCTGGCCAATGACTTCTTCATTGGCTTGGCGTTTTCTAAAATAGTAATGATAGCCCTTATATCTTCGTCAGTACTGAACATCTGCTTGAAAAGGAAAGCAAAAAGGCAAAGATCGCTTCTGGGATACAACATTCTAACAAAAAGCCGGACACTTCCCTCAACGACACCTATTAGAAAGAGTGTAATAAATACTACCTCCAAATCAAGTTCAGGAATCCGCATAGAGCATGTATCAGACTTCAGAACGTCTCGAGCTAGGTCGACATCCTGCAGACACATATATTCTAAGTAAAAGGACCCTAATGATTGTGAGAACGAAGCAGAAATGTTGGAAAAATGAGAGAAAGGAAATGACACACTTCCTTGATAGTGATGGATAGGCGGCACCCTTGTTCCTTGATAGGACCACCGCTTTTCACTTCATTCGTCTTGTGACCACAGTTCTCGCATGCCAACGCCATGATAATGACGGTTTGGAAGTAAGGAATATCTAATGAATACCGACAATACCGACATGAAGAAGATAACTGGTGAGTACAGTTTTATTTCTGAGCAAATTTCAAGAAATTGAGGAACTAAATTTTTTCTACATTCGACTGACATATTCCAAAAGGAAAAGGTGCGTCGGTAGCAGAATTTGAACACACCTGTCGGCTTCATCAACACTTCTGTATGTGCTCCACAATTGGGACAATCTACGGGAAAATGAAGGACCTCTTTTTTAACATCGTCATAAGACTTCCATTCTGGAGCACGCTCGTCATCTTCTCTAAATTCTTTCGCTATCTTTTTATTTTTCGCTATTTCGCTATTACTCATTAAGGACATATTTTATCTTCCAACCATTCCTAGCAATATGTTCTCCTGACGAGCTATGACAACTGAAATATAATAAGTAATTTTCGAGAACCATTTGGGCTTAAAGCCATCACCCCGCGAATCTGGGGTGGTACGGGTTTCAGCCGGCAGCCCCATACGGGGTCCGTAGATTGTGGGAAGAGGGTGATTCCGTTCATCTCTCCTTGCATCAGTGTAAACGGACGACCCCGGAACTGTTTCTTACGACCGTTTCTGTTGCAATGCGCAACCCTTACGCCCTGCGAATCGTCTAAATAGGTTTTCGACGAATCGCAGGGGGTTGGGGGGCGAGGGCGCAAGAGGCGCGCTGCAATAGAAGACGTCGTAAGAAATAGTTTCGGGGTCGTCCGTTTACATTGATACAGGGAGAGATGAACGGAATCACTCTCTTCCCCACAATCTACGACCACGTATAGCCATTACCCACCTGAAACCCTTATTACGATAGATTCGTGGAATGATGCTTTTAAGGCCCTAGTTGTAAAAGAACTGCTGGAACATCGAAATAGATTAAATAAATTTGCGAGTACGTGTGAGATTACTAGACAGAAAAAAACACGGCAAACGTATAAAAGTAATGTACAAACAATCCTGTAGACGTTTTTATGAAGTAAGATTAGTACTCACAATTAGGAAAATGAAGTACTTACAGATCATCATCGGTTAGTCCAAGAAGTTTCCTTTCTTCAATATTCCTATGATAGTGCGAAACAATGCAACGTGGGTCAACATGACGAGGATCAGGATTTTGAATAAAACAGTTCCCAGTTGGATCGTGCAGTTTCTAAAGATGAACAACTCGACTCTAAGAAAGAATATCAAATGAACAATATTACCAGAGTCCACTTCTCAGTCAGTTCAATGCATTTTTGAAGCTTAACAAGGAAGTCGTCTATTTTAATAGCACCTTCAGGGTCCATCTTTCTTCGTGTATCCTGGCCTTGTGATAGACCGGTATGCACTCGCTCTAGCACTCCTTCTACAGTTGTAACTTCTGAAATGCGGAAATCAGCAACGAAGAAAAGCATGGGAGAGTAAACAACAGTAGTAAAGAAGTATTCCATCCAAACAAATAATAATTGCTGGACCAGAAATGCCATAAGTGTGGACAGAGAAGAATCACGACTCTTTGTGCTCAAACACAAAATTCTGCAGAAAGGACAAGAAAAGGATGGTGACTTCGCACCCAAATAATAATGGTGAACAAAACAATAATTTACAAAGGCCTTTCAAAAAACAATAATCGTGGATGACTTCACTCACTATCGATGAATTACTAAATCTGAATCCAAAGAAAAAATAGTGGGCAACACACGTTCAGCGACCAGTGGAACCTAGAAGAAAAAACTACCTCCCGGTTGTGTTTTAGCAGGAATCACAAGTTCGAGCTCTGGAACTTCTATTGAAGCATACTCGGATTTCACTAGCTGTCGGCGGAGATCATCTTCCTCCGAAACTCGGAGAACAATTTCGGTTCCATGTTCCTGCAGATGGATAAAAGAGGGAAATGACTAACGGAAAAGATAGAGGACTCAACTGAAACACACATTAAACTCATGAGTAAACAAGTTACAGCTGACCATAACCTTATACCTGCACGGCTTCCCCACTTTGAATTTCGTTGTTCCTGAAGCCACAATGAGGACATTCAAATGACATTACGATAATGGATTTGTAGTACGGAATTGAAGTACACAAAAGACGAGTAACACCCTGAGAAAATCAACTCAAGCCTGTTCTGCAAGCGTATATTTTATCGATTTGAATACTCACATTCTGTTCACAGTTCATGCAAAGAGATTCGATTTCAACCGGTGTAACCTCAGGAGCATCGCCGATGAGAGCGTTTCTGATCTGGTGAAAACACAACAAAGATAAAAATAAACAGAAATAAACTAGAACTCTAGAAGTAATAAATAGAAATAAACTGTATGCATGTGTTCCGCTGCACCTAATCTGTACAAATATTTTAAACTTGAAACATCATTTTCCTCTCTAATCTTTCATGAGAAAACACTAAAATTAAAATTCGCATACCGCAGTTACCACATGCTAAAGGCCCCACCCCATGAACCTGCAGTGGTATGGGTTTCTGGTGGGCTATGCCTGTGCGGAGTCATAGATTGTGGGGAAGAGGGTGATTCCGTCCATTTCTTCCTAATTGTCGTAAAAAACGGCGCGGAAGATGCGTGCACAATTCTGGCGCGCTCCGATAGAACTTGTAGAAAATAGCGTACTGGAACGCTCGAAGCCTCATCTTCCGCGCTAGTTTTTACGTCGATTAGGAAGAAATGAGTGGGATCACATCCGTTTCTGCAACCTACGATCCCGTGTAGTCTTTGACCATCAGAAATCCATATCACGTCAGATTCGTGGGGTGATGCCGTTAACGAAGGACAATGTAGGACGCAAAAGTGTGTGAGCATTGTGCAGCAGGTGACTCCGATGAACGTTCTCAAACAAAACTTACATCTTCAGCATTTCCAGCCATTCTTATTTCAAGGACGGTCTGTTGGAGATCAATCTATTTCTGCAAAACAAATAATTCTCATGCAGTAATTCGCATGATAGCTATGTCGAATGAAATAAAAAGTAGTCGGAGTGCGATATTGATTCTTTTTAAAAAACATATTATGAAACGCTTTCAATAAAGTTACTGATACAAACAGAATAAAGATGTCATACCCATCATCCAGAACCTCAAACATTATCTCCATCATTTTGAATTTTTTTTTCTGCACTTTTCCATTCGCGCACAGCAAATCGTCAAAGTGTGAGAAATATTTTAATATAGATCAATGACATCACTCCTAGTTCAATTAATATAAAACGATAGCTGACACCTTTATTATTGAAGAGAAAAGACAAGACAGCGGACACAACAAATACATAATATAAAAACAAGCAATTGTAATAATAGTACTACAACAACTAAAATTTGAAGTCCTTGTATTTCTTGCTCTGATGAGAGGTTTTCTTTTGCTCCTGAGCTTTCCTTTTGCGCTGTAATTACACGTGTTAAAACCACATGACCCAAACTCAGAAGACTTCTGGCATGACAACTCAAGTCTTCCTAACAATTGAATTTGCTGGCTATAGAGCAGAAACGCAAAATCTCACATTCTGTCCAGCAGCATGTTCTGCGACCATGTCTGACAGATCCTCTCTGTCGTCTCCCGCTCGCGTCTGTAACGAAGTGTAGGAAAAGTTTAGTTTTATACCAAAGTAATTAGCATTTGGAAGTTTTCAATAATCGATGCAAAATATCTGTGAGAGATTAGTGCACGAAAATGCAACACTTAAGCATATTAAAATGAACCTCTTTGACAGTACTTCCACCACTTTATAGATCAAAGTTATTTTCCAGAGCAAAAAAGACATACCTGCTTTCTGAGCTGTTCGTCATATTTCTCCTGTAGTTTTCCTTGGTCAAGGTCAATGGCGTCAGGATCCAGTGAAACTTCCACTCCCCCATCGGTCACCGCCACTTTTTTCTGGAAACATGCAGGCGTATAAACCAATCAAAGAAAGAACTATGTAATATGTAAAACACACAGATAGATCATAAACATGAGTAGACGCCATCATCTGTCCACCAATTCTATCAACTCGTTTTTCGGGAAGAATATGATACGCAGCAGCTGGAGTGTCCGCTCCTGCCAAACTAAAACGAAACAGCTTTAATTCAGTTCTATTTAACTTCGAAATATTTTCAAAGTCTTCGTTTTTAAAACATGCACTTACCTCTCCTCTATTCGCCTACCCTTACGCAGTTCTATGGTATCGGGGGTTTCCAATCCAGTGACTCCTGTTGTGATTCCGCTAGGTGTCGCCATTCCCTCGGTCATTGGTGTTGCAATGCCATCAATACCACTCGTAACACCTCCAGCGGCTTCTTCTTCTTCTTCAGGTTCACTTTCCTCGTCCGAGTCTTCGTCCGAACCAATTTCTCCCCAATACCTACGCTCAATGCGTGTTTCGTCTTCAGGTTCAACCTGACTCGTTGGCTGGAAAGAGCTCAATCACTACAAATTGGCCAAAAATGAGCAGGAGAAGAACTGCAAATAAAGTAATTCGGGGCAAATAAAAGCACTCACTGTTGAAACTGAAACTCAGAAACACATATTCAAAAAGGTTCTATTATGGAAAATTCCATAAGCAAAGTCTCTCTGAGGAAGCAAAGTCAACTGTAGTCTAATATATGAAAAGGGCTTACCTCTTGCCCAAACACATCACCATAAAGTGGTTTTCCATAATCATCAACAGGCGGTTTGCCCCATCCTCCTGCGTGATATCCGAAAGCACACCCCTCGGGTATGGGTGCATTCAATCCAGCGATGCGAAGATTTGGATAACTCGGAGGAGGACCGTACCGCTGCATAGCAATGAGCCAAGGAGGAGGAAATTTATGAGCGTTCTGTAGAAAATGAGACGTTGAAGGCGATAATATACTAGAGATCGCTGAAAAGCATTAAACTTACTGGGCCAACTGGCATGCCAAGAGCAATACGGAGATCGTCGGAAAGGTTTCCAGGTTTCTTATCTTTCATAAGTGTTTCTACTTCCTAGAATTACTGAGTGAGAAAATATCTTTTGTGAAAATAGTATCACAAGTACCTTCCCCTCATAATATAGCTCTCCCATCATTGTCATTGGTGGCTTCGTCTGCCATTTAAAGAAAGCATCATGTAACTTTTGGTAATCGATGTCGATTTTGCCTAACTTTGGACGAGCTCTCTCACGCATTTTCGATTTGAGATTCTGGTTCTCTTCCTTGAATACAACTAATAAAGTGAGAGGGAAGTGGAAAGAAAGCGAAACAGAATACATGAATGGTGCTTGAGGAGAAAAAGCAACCTTCTCCCATAACGCTTCGCGCATGTCTTGAATCCCAGTCCGTTTGATAAAATCAGGTAACTCAAATGGCGGTCGTTCAAATCCGCGTTTTCCTGAAAGATACCTGCAAGAAGAAACATCTAAAGCTTCCGCACAAATAGGGACAAAATTACTACGAACACTCACTTTCTCTTCGCGTTCCAGTGGCGAGGGACTGGTACTGTGTTGCGGTAAGACTTGAGGGCCACTAACATGAATGGATCTCTCGACGTAACATCTGCCCACTCGACGACATCAGGACGACGCGTAGACTGAAAGAAGTAGACAGGGATTCAAATCCGACTCTAGCACAAATCTACGGTTTCCAAGACATGGTGGTCAGTAACTCAATAGCCGCCTACCTTTGGCTAAAACGAAAACAAATGCTAACCTCTTTCAGTTTTGCAATGCTTGGCTGCATAGCCAAGCGTAGCTTTCTCCTTGACATCCTCTCTGGTTCATTTGGGTCATTCAACTTGTCCTTAAATCTGATGATAATGATGAGAACAGGAAATCAACGACCAAACTGTACATTAATTTCTTCTTGTAGAATCTTTTCTGACATGGAAGCACGATTGTATTCCTCATCCTTTTTATGATCTCTCCCAGAAGAAATAGCTCCATTTGCAGATTCATCTTCTGGATTTGTTTCGATCTAAAAAAATAGTTATCTTAGATACCGTTATGTAGAAGAAGCAGTAAAAAAAATATTGCCTTGAAAGCACTAAATATTGCGGAGAAATACTGATAATTTGGATCGCTCTCGTCCAGCTTCGGCGCTTCTCCAACGTAATCGATTTCCACCTCGAGATCATCAGTCTACAAAGCATGATGCGTGCGGTGTTATTTCTGCTTAAGAAAAATTGGAACAATTGACTGTATTGTGCGATAAAACAATGTTTCAGCACAATTACCCATAAAAATAACCAAGAAACCGTTAAATATAGCAACGTTTAGAAGCCTTTATATTGCACGAGGATTACATCTCAAATATCTCAAACATAAATAAACTAATAACTACGAATAACCAATTATTTCACCGTGATTCGAAAAAGAAGTAGAACGAAAACATAAAACAGATGTGGGAGTCGAGGGCCACAAGTGCACTTACTATATTTTTCGGTCCCATTACTTCACCATCTTGGTGGTCGTCCGGTTTATCTTCCGAAAGAGCAGCAGCATCGTTCGATGCATCATTATCTTCGTTAGCTCCTTTTCGCCGTTTTGAAAGTTTTTTCCTCTTGTTTTTGAGTCGACGTCGCTCAAGTGCCTATATCAATGATGAGAGAAGATAATGCAAAAAAAAAAGACAAAAAGAAGAGGACAACACCCCTATACCTGTTGTTCTTTTTTTGTCAAAGTCTTTAGTGCTTCAGACTCCTCGTCAGAGCTGAATCCCTCATCAGGTGAGACCATAACCTCAACAAAAAAACCTTCAATCCAGGTAATAGCAAATGAAGCCAATCGAAAAAAACAAACAAAATAGTCATAATAATACATAATATTATTCAGAAAAGCCCCTACAAAAAAGATTATGAATGCCAAAAAGAACCACTGAAGAAATACCCACAGTGGCTGGCGCGCAAAATATGAACCGACTTTAAGACGTCAAATAAAATGTTTGAGGTTCACTCATCCTGCTAGCGCGGAAACTGTTATACCATAAAGATATAGGACCGGAAAAGAAATCTAGAAGGGTAAGTAAGTGTGCATTTTGTAGAGAAAAGCGAAAGGCGTGGAACCACCGTCTCTAGAGTTGTTCCGGTTCTTTTTTGAATGTTAGTTCAGAAAAGGCTGGAATTCTGATAAATTTCCCGACTTCTCAACTAACGGAAGGTAATACAAAAAAAAAACGCTAGTAGGAAAACTTTTTCGCTATAAGATATAACATATAACAGGTTTCGAGTCTTCCCCAATCATTTATTCAAACACTATGCGACTTTATTTCAAAGAGAAGTATCGAATATGACTCCTGGCGACCCACTTTTGCTCCCATCACCTCTTACGAACATTCCGATGGGAAAATCTCGCACGCTTCACCCTACTCAAGACACATCCCTCCATTCAATTGCATGGGAAGTTGACAATCATCAGCTGGGTGGGTGCATGCTGTTGTTTTACCCACAGGGAGCCCAGTCATTAACATCACAGTTCGAATCCGGGATGTCCGTTTGGTTTCCTCTGCGGTTCTATACATCCCATTACCGAGAAGTAGCTGTATTAGTGACCTCCCGCACCATCGTATTTCGTTCTGCTAGCTATGTTCTCCCAGCAGTGGTGAGAATACCGACGGAATTCATGCAGCGGCGATAAAGCACACTCATTCTGAGAATCGTCGTTGTCGTGGAAAGGGGGTAACACAACCTTTGACCTACCTTTAGGATGCCAACTGAGTTCACAGCTGCGCGGTTTGACGGCTCGGCGGTTATGGAACGCCCACACCTGAATGCTCAATAACTACCAAACTGCAGAACCGACAGACCGTCAGCCTTGGACTCTGTTGCAAGCGTTAGGTAATCGAGTATGGAGTAGCAGGAAGGTCGCTTTGTTTACTTAATTTCCAGCTTCATCGTCCTTCGTTACGGTACCTGTAAGCAGCTGCAAACTCCTCTCACGATTGCTGCCAAGCCACTGCCTCTGTTCGATTTTTATCAGATGCATTCGCTCCCTTTTTCAGTGTTGCAGAGTCCCACCAGTCCCCGTGAAATACGCGCGCGCGTTCAATTGATGAATATCGAGCAGGGGCAGAGTCTTATCTAAATCTAATTGAAGGCATCACCCCGCGAATCTGAGGTGGTACGGATTTCAGGTGGAGTATTCGTATACGGCATAGTAGATTATGGAGAGGGGGGTGATTCCGTCCATTTCTTCCTAATTGCCATAAAAACTGCCCGGAAGATGCGGCGCGTGCACAAGGCTGGCGCGCTCCAATCGAACTCGTTGCAGAAAGTAGCACGCCGGAGTGCTCGAAGCCGTATCTTCCGGGCCGTTTTTTACGGCAATTAGGAAGAAACGGACGGACTCACCTTTCTCTCCATAATCTACGATCCCGTATACGAATACTCCACCTGAAATCCGTACCACCTCAGACTCGTGGGGTGATGCCTCTAAACGGCTGCGCGAGCGGTCACGTAGCAGCATGCCAGAGTGAAAAGGCATGGAGTATTAGCTTAAGCCATGTTGCAGTTTACTTTTGATTGAAACGGAAGTATTTGGAACTTGAGTAGTGAGTGGAGTGGTCAGCCCCACTTTCGTTGTTTACAGTCACCTAGCACAGGTTCATTAAACTGTTGTTTCTAGAAGTACTTCCTCTACTGTAAGCATAAATGTGTATTAAATGCTTGCTAACTCTCATCTAATGTCTTGCATTGGATGAACATGAGCAGGTCATGCAACATCGTATGTTACTTTTTGCAATATATGTGAAGTTGACACTGTTGGTTAGAACATGACACTGTGACATGTGCCAGCATGTGGTGGAGTTTGGCAGGAATTTCGGTAACTATTACAACTTTCACCCTCCACTAATCTGCTGATAAATAATGTCATCTACTGAGGTCGTCATTCGCTACATCCAAGAATCATTTGCTTTAACTCAATCTCGGTCCTAGAAATACTTCTCTCTTAAGTTTCTTTTTTGTATTTTCAGAAATGTATGAATTGTCATCCCGCCTGCGATTCGTCGGAATTCGGACGAATTGCAGGCGGGGGTGGGGCGCGAAGGTTGCGCCTTGCAAAAGAAACCGCCGTAAAAAATAGTTCCAGGGTCGTCCGTTTAAATTGATACAGGGAGAGGTGGACGGAAACACCCTCTTCCCCACAATCTACGACCCCGTATAGGCATAACCCGCCGGAAACCACTACAACCGATTTGTGGGGTGATGCCTTAAAGTAGGTTTACATGGGCCCGCAGCCAATGACCTCGTAGCAATCGCAACAGGACGAATTTGCAGCTGCCTAAGTTACGGTAATGAAGGGGGATGGGGCAGGAGATATGAGTAGAGCAAACTGCCCTGTATTCACTCTCTACTAGATTATCTAAAGGTTGCCTTAAAGGTTGCATCACTCGCCTTTCGCTCTGTTAACGATTCTCGGACGCGCGTGCGCGTATTGCACCGGCGCTGAACTTTGCGGGCAGCCTGATCAATAGCATCTCATTTCGAATGCTAGTATCTCCTTCCTGTTTTTTGTTTTCTTTCTGACATTATTGTGTATTACACCACTGTTTGTCCGCAACTTGTTGATCTTGTTTTCATGGTCACAGAAATAGACGAGAAGGGCATAATGGAATTTGTAGCGTTCTGGAGTTGAATATCCTCCTTTGAATTGAGGTAGATCGTTATTACCTTGTAATCAGTAGGAGTTCAAGTTTACGGTTCCCATTTTTTCTTTTTCTAATTAATTTCAAGAATTCCTTATGGAGGTGTTCCTCCGACTGACTTTTAGAGTAAGATAATTGGGGCATTTGGTTGCTACCTACAATAAGTTAATGTGGAGTCCTAACCTGTTGAATAGTGACAGACGAACTGAAAGTTATCGAAATTCGTTACAGATCTAGAAAGTAGGACCTCATCTGAAATAACGAGAATTGGATCGTTGGTTTGTATTTTTTGTTTTTGTTACGCAAAGATTGAAGTTGTCATGAAATGATGTTCCTTTTGGAGAAATTTTCCTGTACGGAATTTTCATAGGAAAATGGAGTAGAATTTCCAATATAATATAAGCAGTAAATACCACTGTAAAGTTCTGAGTTTGGATTCCTATGACGGAGATCTTTATCTTTATTTCTTGTCACCGAAGGATTTATAGTTAAATTTTACGAAGTGTTCAGGTAAAATAAAAATGTTCCGGCGCGTACTTTGCCGCGTCGTCACTGCATCCGCGGGAGTACAGCTGTGTGCGGCCGGAGTTGCACTTACTGACAAACAGCTATCCAAGAAGCCTGAGTGGTGCTTTTCTGCTTGCTTGTTTGTTACAAAGTCCTGAAATAAAATCCGAAGTAGCTACAGTTAGTCCCATTTGGAACTCGTAACTATCTTAATTTTTCTTCTGCGATGTTGACAGATAAAACAAAGATCCTAGTGATGGAACAAGATACAATCAGGCCAAAACAAAGTGAAGTGATGCAATCGCGTAAGCGGTAACGTTCGAAGTAGCGCGATGGGATCTGATTCCTCTTCGCAGTCCGGTTGCAGTAGCGAATGTCCCATCGCAGGCACAAATTTTTACGCAATTACATCACAAGTCATTTCGTTTTGATGCATTTCTAGGACATTTAGATTCAAGGATTTGTTTTCGATTTGTTAAGGTACCGGAAGGATGTCCATGCACTGGTGGTTTCGCTCAAAAAACTCGGTCGCCACGGTTTCAACACTTCACCAACCGCCATATCCGAATCATACGAAACACTTAAAAAGTAGATGTGTTTTTGCATATTTTCCACAAGAAAACTTTCTACTGTGATAAATGCTGTTGATAAAACGTCGTACGAATATCTTTTACATATCTCTATTTTCCGCTTCTCCTGTTGAACGGCTTCATCGATTTGTTTCGACTTTTCCAGATATGAAGACCTTGAAAATGTTGAAGTACTATGGCGACTCGCTCGAGGGCTTGTGGAGAAAGCTTTCTTCTGTAAATGTCCGAAGGAGAAAGCTCAGTTACTGCATGAGGTATGGGTTTTGTGCGGGTGAAGTGTTGTTGGGTGGGGGCACTGAATCGCGCTCTTATTTTTTGAAGTGAAGAACTAAGACGGGGTTTTATAGCCTAAGCATGCCTTATATGATCTGTGACATGTAGTTTAAAGCTAGCAGGAGAAAAAAAAGAAGATGTAACTTCCAGAAGTAAGAACGGGATTGAGCGCTCCCCTTCCAACTTCATTTTACCCATTTTGTGCTTGTTGCCTTCATTTCTGGTTTGTAAAGTGGCCTTTATTCGTCATTTTTTTCCATCGAATTAGAACATCCGAATACAATCGCACTCTCTAACGACTCTTCTTTGGGCACTGTCGTTAGGAAGTTTGTACGTCGCGATTATAGGATTGTGTGATTCTATGAACCGTAACTCTCTGGCTGCTATAAAGCCATTGCCCGGGTTATAATACAAAAATTGTAACGCTTCTAATCACGTGAAGCAAAATTATGACCATTGGCCAATTGGTTCTGAAAAGCGCTCTTGGAAAGAGCAAATAAATAAGTGAAGTTTGATAAGATCTTCCAAAGTAAATCAACAATTTAGTTATTTGTTGTTCGGAACTGAATCAATGTATACAAGAAATGTTTCCCCGCCTTCTTTGAACAAGAAACCTAACAAACGACAAATATGTAGCTATTTTCCAGCTGCGCTCAGACGCTGGTCTTTGAAGTGTCAATATGTCTTTTTTGATGGAGTAGTCGTATAATGCCCTTTTTTGTTTTGTTTTTTGACTTGATTTGACTAAATCTGAACATCTATCCGTGGAATAAGGGATTTAAAAGTTGACTCCTCATGTACTGTACCTGAACGCAACTTGGAGGCGGTGCTTGACACATACTATCGCTGATGAAGTCTTTAATCTTACTGTAGTTTTTGATAGTTGAACAACTTGTTTGGACCTCAGAGAGATGTGAAATATTCTCATGACAACAGTTCTAGGGTTTTCATTTCGCTACGTAGCTTTTTTAGGCTAAAGTTTTTGCAAAGAGGGCACTCAGCCTTGAAGGCGATAAGTACTCGGCCGGAGCTCACAAGTGGTAATTTTTATGTTTCTTGCTCCATTTGGTTTTCTAGTCTATGAAATCTATATCTTCTCGCTTTTTTTGTTTTTTGCTTCAGGTACGCTATTATTTTGCAAGGACTGGGAGAGATTGATAAGAAGGCTGACTACTCGGACGAAATTATAAAGCACTTAGGGATGGCTGTAAATTTGGATGAAGAAGATGCATATAGTGTGCACCTTTTAGGTTAGTTAGTTATTTCTTACCAGTCTGAGCGTCCGGCTAAAGCCGGACTTCAGACTTTCTGTGGTGTTTGCTTCGCTTGCCTTCACTGATCAGCGGAAATTTATATTAGTGTTATTAGTTCTATGAAATTGGACTTCTTTATCTCCAACAATCTTTTTTCCTTTCTATATTATAACTAAAAGTCTTCTATCTAAACGCGTCAGTTCTACGTTTGGAGAACATTCGAACTTCAGCTTCAAACACTCCTTTCCAATATATTATAGACAAAATTTAAAAGTATCAAGTATGGGTTTTCCTCCTGTTTTCTATAAACAGTTATCAGAGAATGATGTTTTGGCATAAAATGATATGTAAGACAGCATCCTATTGATAAAGATAAAGATAAGATAGATAGGATATCCACGTCAGATCACATAGACATCTTGCTACTATTTAAGCAGCCGTTTGTATGCGTGTTTCCACTTTCTGAGAATGGCATGCTACAAACTTGGAGCGAACGAAGAAGGAAATAGGCACGCGGAGGAATCATAAAGGTGAAAAGCAAAGCGCGCAGTGGCCACGGCTATGAAACGGCTGCAACCATTTACCTTTTGCGACATGCACACGAAGTTATTGTGCAGCAATCCGACGCCGCGGGACCCGTATTACCCATATTGTCGCACCCCATATTATAGCTATCTGGTGCCGGCGCGCCAGCCTGATGCCGGTGCGGTGGATCCGTCGCAAACCCTTCTATACGTATCTGGCGCCGGAGCACCAATCCGACGCCGGTGGACCCGTCGCACCCCCTTCTATGGGTATCTGGCGCCGGCGCACCAATCCGACGGCTGTGGACCCGTCGCACCCCTTCTAGAGGTATCTGGCGCCGGTGGACCCGTCGCAACCCCCTTTTTGAATTTCGTGACACACACACACACACACACACACACACACACACACACACACACACACACACACACACACACACACACACACACACACACACACACACGTGACAAAATAAACCCGTTATTATATGCCAGTCTGAATGTCCGGCTAAAGCCGGACTTCAGATTTTCGGTGGTTTTAGCTTCGCTGCCCTTCACTAATCAATGGAAGTTAATAGTAGTGGTGTTTTCTGTAAAATTAGATTTGTGTTTTTTTTTTAACAACGCTTTCCTTCTCTTCTTTATATTATAAAGAAGAGAAGGCGAAAGATTACGGAGTTTTCCTTCTAAACGCGTCCATTTTACATTTGGAGAATATTCGACCATCAGTTGCAAACACTCTTTCGATGCCAGAATAATATAGATACAATTTGAAAGCATTAATCGAAGTAAGGGTATTCCTCCTGATTTCCCCCAATAGTTCTAACAGAATGATGTTTTAACATAAAATGATGTGAAAGACATCATTCTACTGATAATGATAACGTTCCACGTCAGATCACATAAACATCTTGCTACTATTTAAGCAACCGTTTGCATGTGTGTTTCCACTTTCTGAGAACGCTACAGACTTGAGGCGAACGAAGAAGGAAATAGGCGCGTGGAGGAGTCACAAAGGTGAAAAGCAAAGCGCCCAGTGGCCACGGCTATGAAACGGCTGCAACCATCTATCTTTTGCGTCATGCACACGAAGTTATTGCGCACCAATCCGACGCCGGTGTACCCGTCTTACACTATTTTATAGCTTTCTGGTGCCGGCACACCAATCCGACGCCGGTGGACCCGTCGCACCCGCTTCTGTAGGTATCTGGCGCCGGTGGACCCGTCGCACCCGCTTCTGTAGGTATCTGGCGCCGGTGGACCCGTCGCACCCCCTTTTTTGAATTTCGTGACTGACACACACACACACACGTGACAGAATAAGCCCGTTATTATATATCATGATCATGATGCTACAAGCTAATGAGTTATTGTATGTCTTTGCGTTTTGATGAGCTGAGAACCAAATCGTCAGTTCTTTCGTTGAATGCTTTTTTTCTGGAATTTTCTTCCTCCCGAATTGGAAGTACAGCTACGCAAGGTGCAACCTAATCTAGGTAGCATTAATTCAACTATTCTGAAGATATACAGTCCTGAAGTTTACCTTTCAATATTGAACTTTGTTACTATACTCGTTGAAAAGTGATTGTTGTAGAGATTGCAAAATGCTTTTGCATGAAAAACTCATCGTACAAAGTGCACTTTAATATGTGCATAGGATTTCTTCGAAAAAAATGCACATTCAAGCGTTTATGCAAGAAAATGTCCAAGTTATCAGAAATATGCAGTTCTTTGTGTGGAGTTTAATTTGTAGGTCAATGGTTGACGTCAAAATCTCATCATCCTCGACTGAATTCCATTCGAAAGTGCTTAAAAGTGAAGTGAACACATCAACATACCAAAGTGAATAAAAAGAGTACACCTCATTTTGCATAGCTAATATCTACTTTCCACTTTTAAGCCAGTAGATTATCTGAATATCTAGTGAATTCTCGTCAAGATAGAAATGCAGGTAAGTGAAATTAGTCTCTGATTATGCTAACTTTTACAGAAATTCAAAAACTCGTTTTCTTCCGTATTTGAGGTATTTAGGAGTTGCCCACTTTTTGAAGAAAAACTATGCAGAAGCATTGTCAGCCTTCGAAAAGGCAGAGAAAGTGAAGGTGAGTGCTCTTGTGTTCCACGGGCTCCTGAAATCTTTAAACGAATTGTCAGGACAAAATTGTGCTTTCGTCGACATTTTTGCTTATTTCTAGTTCGACTTAGGCTAGACATTTCTGAATGGAATGTTTTTTTTTTTTTAAACTAGTGTTGAAGGTAGTATAAAACTGGAGGATATTTGTTAAGGAGAACTTCTCGCCGTGTAATTTGTACTACATGGGTGCAACCTTACTTTCACTGGGAAAGAAGGAAGAAGCAATCAACCATCTAATCGCAGCGTATAAAGCGCATGCTCACAACGAACGCGAGATGAAGGTATATTTTACTTCTTAGCCATTTGGTTTAGAACACTTCTAGAATGATCATACGCTTATTTTTTGAAGTAACAGCGAGAAATATAAGTCTTTCTGATTTTTAGACAATCTAATACCCATTTTTTTCAATTTTGTTTTTTTTTGTCAGTGACCGTGAACCGTTGTGATATGTTTTTCTATTTTACAAGTTTTGTGTGCACCTCTTTATGCGATTTTTTCTTTCTTACAACGAAACTATTCTAATACTGTTCGCAATAATGCTATGCCAGTATGCTCTGATTGCTTCGAGGCCTAACTGGCTCGTACACAGCTATCAGTAAGTGGAAATTGTCTTGCGAATCCTTCCTACTTTGCTTCTTTACATTAAAGTGAAAATTTCTTTAACATTTGCTAACACTTGAGTGACGCTAAGAAAACGTGAATTATGGTTGGGTCACAACGACATGAAGCAGAGACAGTTGAGTAAGCGGTTAGTAGTTGAGTAGTAGGTGAGTAGTACTTGAGCATGGTCCCAACTTGATGGGTGCGTATCGTTAGGTACGCGCAGCCTCCTCGACAACCTACCCTCAGAGGAAACGATCTGCAACGGCTATCGTTAATTGCTCTGCGCAGCAGTTAATAGCGTCAGCAGAGCATTGCGCTGCGTTCGCCTTACGCTCCGCCCGTCACATCGTCCGTTTCCGGCCCTCATCGTCTAATGAGGTGCGGAACATGCCTCGCAGGAGCACGTTATCTCCGGTACTGCTTCTGTACGGAGTATCGATCGTTTACGTATAGAGGATAGGATGAGATACATCGAACGGTTGCTCACGAAATCCCAGAAGTAGAAAATAAATGGTGCTTTCTTTATGTAAAACAAACAAATCGAGACTTTTACAAACTACTGCAGTATCTTACATGACTTAAATAGTCTGTATAAATACAAATATACATCTATATCTTCTACGTAGTTTTTTCAATCACAAATCTACGCCTTTCAGAAACCAGACTCTTGTTCCTACACCTTTTAACTTTTACTTAGGAACGTCCTCAATTTTCAACTTCATTTATGTTTTCTGATGTTGTTTTTTTTTTTCTTGTACAAATCTTCTACATTCTTTCTTCATTTTTAGCATCTTCATTTTGTACGTCTTTTTCCACTTGCTACGTTGGTACCTTTTCGTTCTTTGATCCTTCCTAGAAGTCAATACTATCACTTAATTGCAATACAAACACGGCACATGACCTTAGTGACGTGGTGATTGATGGGCGTGGCTAAGTGATCATAGGTGGACTAAGATATGCCTACTCTGGTGGTACCCTGGTCTACCGACAGCCTCTTCTGCAGGCACTTATTCGGCTGCAGATGATCGGCTGCGGACACCTAACGACCCCACCCCCAACTCGATTCCAACCGCCGTCTTTACCGCACTGCTTCGAGCGCAACTGTCCGTGCTTCATGTCGTTTTGACCCGACTATAGAAAAGTAGTTGCACCCAAATTTTTGCGGTGAAATCACAAGTTTATTGCCGAAAAACGACATATTTGTTGGTTTTATAATTTCCCACCTATAAGAATAAGTGGATGGTGGATGGGCAATTATAGAATCATTGAGCATCTAGTCTCGAACGAGTGGTGCTCAAGATTAAACTGTGGCACAGTTCCTCATATTAACGCAGATGTTTTAAACCAAGCACTAGGTATTATATTTTCGATCGTAGCGCTTTTTTGCATGTTTTTTAGATGTCACCATTAAAGTTTCTCTGCAACAGCCCAATTTCAGTACAATATTTTCTGTTTCTTTTTAATTTTTGAGCACACTTTGTTAGTTCTTCCAGTGCTGCCATCATTTCAGGCTCGCTCGGATGCGAGAGGAATGCTGCTAAAGCTCAAAGTGAAGCAAGAAGATTACGAGATTCAAGAATATTAGTCTGGACATCGAATTATCATTAGCTGATGATGTAAAAGTAGATAGCAAACTATGAAATATTTATTAAATCTATTTTATTGGCAGACTCTCCCTAGTAGAGGCAGTGAGAACGTAGCGAAATGAACGGAGCTCAATACTATTGAATCGTCTAAGCGGCAGTGGATAGGAAATGTTTCCAGTGCTACACGTCTTTATCACAGATAAATTATGTAAGTGGGTGAAATACAATAAAATAAGATTCCTAGTGACTTGAGATAGCTTGTCAGCATAAAGTTAAGAGACGAATTGGAGGTTAGCTAGAGAAGGAAGTGAAGGTGGCTATCGTTTCGCTGTGAAATGTGGGTTCGGTTCAGCGTGCCTATTACGCAGGTGCTTGGTACTCGTCGGGTCCAAACAACCGGAAAGCATCGAACCAGCCACCATGAGTGATTGAAAAGAGTTGTGGATACTGATTGATTACGAGGACGAGAGTTGTCTGCAAAATGAAATCATTTCGGAAAATTTCGGAAAAAAATGAAAAAAAAATTTAATGGAAATAATAACTAATGTTATTTGACGTGAAGAAGTGTTGTCCTCACCTGTTCCCAACTTTTGCTTACAAATTTTAATTTTTGATGAGAAGAGTGGTACGTTTTGCGGTGATTTACGATGATTAGCGCTTGAGAGTGAAAAAAGGTCAGTTGTAAAGGTTAATAGTTGTTGGGGGCGGGTGTAGTGTAGCGGTTAGAGGTTCCGCTTCCTGCACAATCGATCGGAGGTTCGAATCCGCCCTAGTGCTCACCAAGCCTTTCATCCCTCCGGGGTCGATAAATTGGTACCAGACTTGTCTGGGAGGATAAAAGCACTGACTTGACACATCGGCTAGCCACCGCAAGTCATTGTATAGGCCAGATACACGTTCGTAAACCTCAAACGATTCTGAATTGAAGTGAACGTGGGGGCGCATTCCAAGCGGATTGATTAACGCCAGAAACTTTAACTTTAACTTTAATAGTTGTTGGTAGGTGCTTGCGTCGATATGTGCTTGAGGCCGGTGCCAGCGTATGAGTGAAGTCCGAGGGGTGTTTACTTGAAGTATGGATAGTGGAATCTCCAGAAACAGTGATGACGTACCTGATCGTCGTCAACCTTATTGCGGTATGTTAACTCGATGAATTTTCGATGAACAAGTGTATGTAGTTGACCGACAGAGCTGCAACAGCAAAACAGGCACTAGTATGTACTGAGTTATGTATTTGTGTATTAGAACTTGTTCATTCACGCCAATTTTTTAGAATGTAATGAATTGAGGGGCGCAAAGTAAGTATCTAAAACATACTGAACTAGGACTTATAGAAATCTTATAAGGAATCCCATGATATGCAGAAGAGTTGTGAGGAACGGTATTCCAGAAGGTGTAATGTTGATCCATTCTTCATGAGACATTTGATTACATGGACAATTATAAGAACTGTTCGGGTTTTCCTCGTTATCCAAAGTTCAATTTACCGTTAGCAGTGCGAAAAGGTTGCGCTTGTCTTTTTGTTATTTCTACACTCGCTTTCAATTACAATTATTCTGTCGTAGGATAAGAAGCAAGGAGAAAAGAAGGGATGAATTATCGGCTCACCGTTTATCTCCTGCAACAAATCCGCCCGAAACAACCGACCAATTCCGTCGGTATAAGCTGTCAATCGTGTAACCAGATATTAAATCGTGAACGGGAGTAAGCTGAAATACTTCTCCTAGAAAATCCATGGTAATTCTCTACAAAGGTTTTGCTCACCTTTATAAGAGAGATCTTGTTTCGGGGAAATCGTGGTTTCCATCTGTTATTGAATGGGAACACACTTTGGTTGCCGTGACCATATCCAGCATCGATCCAAACGAAAAATTCGGTGGAGAAAGGATCTTCCAACTAAAATATGGAGTAGATGTCATCTACTCGATTTCATAGATGCAGCTGTTTTGCCAAGCTCACCGACACATTGTAGAGGAAATAGCTTTTTGAGTTCACCAAAACATTGTATTCGGCGCTCCGCGCTTCAGGATGATCTCTCATTGCTGGATCCCAAATTGAACGCCATAAACGGTCATTTTGTCTTTCTTCCTTTATGATTTTGCTAGCAGCGTCGAGATGACGGTAGAGCGGAAGGTCGTTAAGTGTGATGAGATGTATCTGAAGAGCATGCTCTAAGGCTAATGGGAATTCGGGTTTTTTTTTTTTGCAAAGAGGGTGTTTTCATCTTTCTTAACAGAAAAAGATTCACAGAAGATGAGAGTGATGACTGCTTCTGTCAATGATAATGGTTTTAAGGGAAAAGAAGAGCTCATGTTTAGCTTTATTCTGTTCCTTAAAAATTGTGGACTTGATAAGAGACAAGTTTTTTTGAGTATGCAATAAGTATAATAAAAGAGATACTAGTAGAGAAGAATATGAAACTTAAATCAAACCTGAAACATCGAACATCTTATTATTTATAATCGTGGATTAACAAGTGATTATTATTATTTTTTCTGGGGGAAGAGAGAGGAGAGGAGTAGTAGGAACTAGATGTGTGATACAGTGCTTGGAAGAAATTTCTCTTGTCATCCAGCTTTTTTTTGTTTGGTTGTCCGAACTTTATGGGTAGTCGCTGTGTATTAGAACTAAGAAAGAGGAAATAGCGATGGCGTATTTCTGCTGCCTCACTATCCTGCCCCTTATGTTTTTTTTTTAAATTAAGTTTCATTATGGAACTTCATTTAAAGGCGTCATACCAGAAAATTGATGATGTTGGAATCTCTCCACAGAAAATAGGGTTGGATCATAAATATGAGCGCTATCGCGCTCGAATTTCCTTAAGCATCCAGAAAAACGGGGTGGAAAACTAATCGAACTCGGTACCTAACGTGTCACGTGCGTGAGCGCAGGCACAGCGGCGTCTGCGAGCGAGGGGCAATCAGTGTCCCAGTGATGGTGTCTCTCTCCTTTGCTGACAGGTGCGGTGCGTACACCTTCTCTGGCATAAGTGACGCGTTGTTAGGTGCCTCGCACGAAAATTCGATCGGGAAGGGCGTCTTCCACGCCGTTTTACACGACAGTTAGGGGGAAGTGGCGTGATTGCGTTCATAGTCGTGATCTACTTCCTCAGCCTTATCTTTTCGTTGAGACATCGCTTCATCATCGTTTTTGTGGTGTGCTGCCTTTAATGCAAAATAAAAAACAATGAAAATCTTCGCTTTTATAGTTCTCGATTACTGTGTCTGCCCGACCGCTTGCGAAGAGCCCAAGAAAATTCAAAAACTTTTGCCGACTGATACGTGCACCCTTTCTGATCTCTTCCGTGCCACAATTAAATGCATGTCACGGTTAACCGGGCAAACATGAGCAGTGAGCAGCGCATATGCTCTTTCAGGGATGGGTTTTTGATCTGATATTTACGTATGCAGATCATGCTAACACGTACAGTAATTGAACTATACAGTGCCTTGATTGTTTTGACTGTTGAGAATTGTAAAGCGTACCTTCGTTCGGTGCATTTCACCCATATTCTTCCTGTATTTATGGATGAAATCATAGCTTGAGGTATCCGTGAATATCACCTTAGATTTAAAAATCAGTTAGAAACATAGAGATCAAGCATATAAAAGACAAAATAACCATGTTGTTCTGTAGAGACAGCAGATTTTCCATGAATATATGGTATTGTTCAAGTGGGCGACGATACCTGTCCCAATCTCCTCGTCCAATGTCAATTAGAGCGGTGACGATGGTCACATCATCCCTGAATCATTATTACTATCCAGCACCTTGAAACGATCGAAATGACATTAAACTTACTTTTCTTCCGATGAAATCGTGGTAACGGGCTTTGTGTACAAAGGACGATGGGGATGAACGATTCTTGTTGGAGTGTGATGGGTAAGTGTCTCAACGGTAGGCTTTGTTTCTGGACGGTTAGTTACCGGAGATAATGGGCGATGAACTTCTATCCGGGAGCTATCAGTAGTTGGATCGGGCACCTGTAAAATAAGCACGAAAGGAATTTTCCTTCTGAAATTACAGAGGTTGGGAGAAATTCAGCTCGCTTTAAAAAGAGAAAGAGTTCTCATATTTTACAACTACTTACAAATATTCTATTGGTGGTAATATGGATTCTAATTGATGTGCTTGGGGGTGCAGTAGTAGTAGTTCTGTGGATCTGAAAATAAATTTACGACTTGCTTTGTCGCTCTTGGGCTTCAATCCCAATAATTCCTCAGATACATAATTTTTCCTACTAAGGATCTTATGTTGGTTTTCAGAACTGTATGCGTCAAACTCGCATTCAATGGATTTATTACTCTTTCCCTCTCTCTCTCCCTCTCTTTCCATCACCTCACATTTCCTCCTTCCTTCTCTCCCTTCTCCCGTCTCACTCCCCAGAGCGTTTTTTTTTGCTGCAATTTTCAGATTAGGTTTTTATGATAGAAAAAGCTGTCCGCGACATAAAATAATTTTGGAGAGTATGAATGAGGGAACTTGGAAAAAGTGAGTTTGAAAAGCCAGTACGATGACTGTCGTTGTTACCAGCTGATACTCAGTCCTAGGAACTTACAATGTGCGGGTGAATTCTGTGAATAGGTGTGTGATGGTGTCGATAGTGGTGCTCTTCCACATCAGTTCCTTGTCCATGTAATTTCGGATGTCGACGTTCGTAAGGCGGAATAATACGACGGGTCGTCCATACAATGGTGGTTCTCGAAGGTGTTGTCCTTGAAGAGGGTGTTCTTGAGGAGGTTATTCTTGATTGAGTGGTCCTTCGAGAGGGAGGTCTTGGTGTTCCCGAAGATGTGATTCGTGAGGGGAAGAGTCCTGGAGGTGTGAGACTATAGGGAGTCGTATTCACTCGGAATATGGAGCTTGTCGTCGCAACACTTGTGCTCGGCTCGCTTGTCACGGTGGAAGGTGTTAGATCTGCAAAAATGTTCTATTATATGTTATTTTATAATTTCAAGGACACAATTGCAGCTTCAAGCACTATGCCTATGGATGAGCTACCCACCAGTGGATTATACGCACTTGTAAAGGACCTCATGATTCACCACTGCGTCACGCTTAAAAAAGTGATTGTGTCTACAAATATGCAGGGCGTTCGACAATTTCCCCTCTCGTCATCTCTAGATCCTTGTCTTCGTGAGAAAAAAAAAACAAGATTCAAGGATGTACATCCAGCTTTTGGATTACTGTAGTCCTTTAGTATTTCTGCGATAATCGTAGTAATATGATAGCACTTATGAGCAAAAAAATGTATTTATCAGTCTTACTGTCGTTATTTCCCAATCTCTGGTAGTGAAGGACGCAATCTCGTGTGTGAATATTCGCATTTTCGTTAATACATAGAAGGACGCAAATAAAAACTCACCTTCGCTCAACTTCTTGCTAAGAATTGGCTTCGATCGATGCTGTTGTAGATCTTTCAAAAATCGTAGAATTTCAATGAGTCCATAAATATTGAGGAATAGAAATATTGTAGTGATTCCGACAATGAGGACGACATTGATATGTCTCATAATCGATGCCTACAGCTGAGTGTCGACCATACCTATTATAATTTTCCTTCTCTTTATTTCTTGGAAGTATCTTAACGCGAAGAATGGATAGATGTGAGAAGTGTGAGGATCACAAGAACTAAGTGTGCATTCGCCTCTTATGATGACAATGTATCTGACTGCTTTTTATAACTGCGACAGAGCCAATGGGAAGCGTGGAAAATTAATGAGAATTATTTCGAATACAACAAAGAAATCGTTGTATTTCGTAAAAAGCGCTTTTGAAAGCGAAAAAAATATTGAAATGAGGGATGTGGAAGAGGAAACCTAAACTCGCGAAGTTGACTAACTAAGAAGGTTTGAAAAAAAGAGGATCTTAGGATTGTGTAAACAATTGAGAGGGTGACTTAGAAGATCAAGTTCAAAACTGCTAGGCAAAATCAAAAGCTGGAAATCGAATGATAATGAAGATCACTTGTTAATGAAATTGATATGGGACGAAGAATTGAAGAATGAGGAAGTGGAATTGTTAGTGAAGTGGAACTCAGGAAAGTATGTAAGTGGCTCAAAAGAAAGAGCTTCAATCTCTTGTTTTCTTGTGTCGAGACTGTCTTCAGTGCTGCTTCCAAAGTTCCAAGGATTTTCATGAAATTCGTGCCTTCCCCCAATAGAACTATTTCGATGTTTGTTTGCTGTATTTTAAAAGGCTACGAAGCTGTAAACGTTGAAATTCTCAACGTCTACGACAAATCAGCCCCAACAAGAATCACTCTTAGTGCAAATCTTAAGTTAATAACAGAGACGTTGATGATTTTTCCCTGAAATTGAAACATAACTACAGTTTGCGTCAAAATCCTTCACCTGGGCGACCGCGACGCGTTTGGCACAGTGCGCAAGCGTCTGTGATAATAGATGCTAATTGCTCTGCCTTCCCTCAATCGAACACATGTCGCGGACGTTCAGACCAAGGATTTCAGTGATCAGAGACCGTTTTCTTGCGTCCGTATATAATTCGAGCAATCGGCGTGCGATTGAAATGAAATTCACAGTTGCGAGATTAAACTTTAAATTTTCAAGCGGAACTCAAATCTCCTTGGAATGTGGTTGATTGTAGAACAGAGAATTCCGAGAGCAACTGTAAGAGCGCTCTGAACTAGCAGCAAATTTATCGTCTGCATATTTTAAAATGAAAGACAACAAAAATTTTGAAAAAAAATTGAGAGTCTGTTCTATTATGGCTCGACATTTGTTACTGTTTATTAAATTATGGTCAGCAGCAACTAAATTCGTTGAATATATGTGAAAAAAAAATATTTTGGAAAGGAGAAAAATTTCCTTTTATCTCAAATAATCGACATTTGGGTGCAGAAAGTGAAAGTCACCATTGTTATGTCGCAAATTGATGACTAATCAAAATCTTTGGATTATTGCTGAGAAGAGGTGCTGAATGTCACGATTCCGCCACCACAACATGAGGGAGAAAAATTCTAGATAAAATTCTTAGATATTTTCTCGAAAAAGAACGAAATTTCAGATCAGAATAGCTGTTCTCTCGATCTACAGCTTATTCTAGTACTTGCAGTCAGTAGCATGAAATAAGAATCCTCATGAGAAATTTCTGTTCATAGCTTCATGAACCAATACTTTCTCCTATATAAATTTTCGCAAATACATTCACCACGTATGTAGGTTGAAAGTAGGGCGACGCAGTAGCACCAGTTCCATCTTTTGTAGGGAGTAGATGAATTATTAGAGAATTAGAGAATTATGAACGCAAAATAATAGACGTAAAATAATAATACAAATAATAATAATCCTGGAATAATGTAATGTATATTATAATGTGTAATAATATAATAGTAGAGTCATAGTAGTAGTCATAGCAGCCTTGTTCGATTTAGATTTATCCCTGGTGCAAAGTAGGAGCAGATTCTCTCTCCACTGCATTATTCGCGTTTTTAGTTGAGGGTGGTCCACCAAGTCTTGCTCGAAGGTGAGTAACCGGTTTAATGGTTCCCCCAATTCCCTTGTTTGTCCACCTCTTTTAAAGTCTTTGTGAACGAATAGATGGTTGATCGGATAAATCACTTGGTCAAAACTCAACTCACGCATCCAAGTAGTATTGTAGTGGTAGTAGAGTAAGGACGAAGAAGCTAGAAGAAGTGAACAAACTCTGGAGATTTCTAAGTAGAAAATCATGTTCTTCTTACGAGCACCTGGTTGCCGTCCGAACTGCTAAAAGCGTCGATTGACAGCTTTCGGAAGAATTCAGCATTCAAATTTTTCCTCGCTCAGGCATTCAAACAACTCGCCACAGTTTCACGATACTACGAGTCACAGCGATGTGTACGGAGTTGTTCACTGACCGCTGACGCATTGTTGCGAGCTGTGAAAATTTCAAACGACTCCTAGGAGGTGGACGATTCGAACTTCTGTCTAGTCTATTGCTGATTGAAATTATTATTTCAACAGCAGATCATTTTCGTTTATCCGGACCACAAAATTGCTCCGAAGTGCTTAATTAAGAAATTAGCCCTGAATTCTTCTTCAAATTTTGAAATTTCACCTTCGCTCTTGGTCATAAAAGCACGGAATTCAGGTAATCTTCACTTGTAGAAGAATTTCCCCTACTTTTGTACGATTGGTTGATCGTGCCATACTTCTTGGATTCCTCTCAGTCCTTGTTTACAAGGGTGATTAAGCTCTAAGAACTCCGCACAGAAGGAATAAGTAGTAGTTGTACAGCATTAGTTGTAAGCACAGCAAAACTATCTTTCATTCTTTAAAAGTTCTCAAAGGTACTGTACTTCATCTTCGTCGTTGAACCGAATTTTCACTGTTGACAGAAAGAGGGTTGATCATGGTAAGTGAAGGTTAGACCGTGAATCGGCAAAAACGATGCTGAAGCCTCCCGATCTATTCATAAAGCTAAAAAAATTTGATGGGTTCTTTTGCTAAAAATCTTTGACTTCTCCAAGGCCACAGCTGATAAAGACGTGTTAAGAATTACTATTGGAGAAGAAGATAGTTCCGTAGAGTTCCGCTCCTGAAATTCGCCACTATTTTTTCTCAGTGTCACTTGAATTTTAGGAGAAGATGAAGAGGGAATGAGTTACGGTTCTGCTTACTTACACTTGCTCCTTGTTTTGAAAGAACTGAACATGTGCAAGGAAGACTTTCCTAATTCTTTTATTTAAAAGTGCGGAGATGATAGTACCTCTGTATTGTTACACATCTATACATATACCTAGTGTTAAAAAGTGAATTTTTTTCCAAAACAGTGAAAAAGGGGACAAAAAATCCCAGGAAAGATGCAGTGAATAGTGCCCTACCGCTGGGCGTAAAACCCAAACAATGTTTTACACGACGTTCGCAAAAAAGTACACCCTGGCACACTTAAGTTAACGTTCCGAATCGCTTTATTGCTATCTCCAATTTCCCAAAATGAATTAAAGATTGTTCCGAATCCAGTACGAAAGAAAAAAAAAGAAACAGGACAGCCGGCACGAATGTCAACGGAGCTGACATCGCTTGATTGGACAGAGGTCAGCCGGCATGCCGAGTCCCGAAGATAAGCGAAATCAGCTGCCTATTCCAGTACTCGCCGAAAACCACAGACAGAAGGAGCTTGCCCCGAAAGATGTTTACGGGCCTTCCGAGATTATGTGAGATTTTCATAGATATGTTCATGATTGCGTGATGCTTGCGAACATTTTATGCAGACGAAAGCAAACAAATGCTAATGCTTTGATAAGGCGGTCAAACAACGTTCAGGCGGTCATGCGAACGAAATATGAGCTTCTGGGGAGGATAGAGGGCCACAAAGCAAACCCCACTCCATTATTCTATGGAAATTATTTGCACTCGCAGTGACCACTATTCAACATATTGCCAGTTTTATGACAGGAACGCTCAGCTTACACTAACGTAGGTATGCAGAGAGAACGGAAGGAAGTGGAAGGATTCCAAAAAATTTGCGAAAGTAACATCTCGACGAGGCCAGCTTACGTAGTTGAGTGATTCGAGCCGAGTGTGAGTAAATAGAAAACACCAACTCGTCGTTGAGGGAGTGTCGCTTTCTCAGCCGCAAAATGAAGCGGTCAAGTGCGATCGGTAAACTCTTTGACTTTTTTCGGTGCTCCGGGGAGCTCTGAGGAACCGGACATTGGTTTGAATAGGGTGACAAGTGTGCTTCTGTTCAGACATAGTGTCTTGTTTAGCCAATACCGGATTGAGGGCCATTTTGTCACAAACAACAAAAATACTTCAGAATAGATCCATTGAATGTTCTAAGGGGCGCCATTTCAGTGTTTTCCATGCATCAAAGGAAAATGATTCTCAGTAGATATGACTAATGAAAGGATTTCTTGCATGTTTTTTTGTGCTTTCTAAAGTGGCTGCAAAATTTTGTTTCTCAAGCGTAAGAATCCTTAAGTCTGGAATTTGCCACTGTTTCCGTAACTACATATATATAATATATTCATTTTTATATATAGTAAATGGGCGGAGTCAGGGTTAAAATTTCGAATTTTGCAAATCGAAGTGAGCTTAGCATCATTCGAAAGAGGGTCTGTCCGCAAGAAAAACTGCCTATTTCAAGCACTTCAAAAAACTCAAAGAGGCTATAGAAATCTCGTTTTGGGAAGACAGTCAAAATTTTCTCCAAATTGGTAACTTTAGAACCACGACCAGTTGTCTTCCAATGTTGGCGCCTAGACCACGTCTTGCAAAGAAAGGAGAGTTCTTGGTAAGTACCGAATCGCGAGATCTGAGCGTTCATTGGAACAAATAACGAAATATAGCAAAGTTGTAAGTTCGGCATTGAAAAAACTAGACGCCTTCAAAGCTTCTGACTTACGATTTGAACCATTGTAAAGAATGCATTGTTCACTTGAGGAAATTTCGAGCAAATTTTCCACAGCTAGAAAGGTATCCTTTTTATTGACCTTCAATGGAGCAATTTGTAAATTTCCGAAGAGAAAGCAAATTTCTGACCCATATATGATGTGGGCTACAAAAATGCTTCAAACAACCTCCTGATTACAAATATAATAAACATTTGATCTAATTTTTAAAAAAATAGCGGAAGTCCCACGAACACGTCTTCTTTCCTCGGAGATATATCCACGGGATATGCCATTGCAGACTGGGCAGGTGTGGAAGTAATTAGCGAAGGTTGCGGAAACTTTGCTTGTTTTCAGGTCGCACATTTATCAGAACTAAATTCTTGGAGTATATTTGAAATCAGCAGCTCATTCGACTTCGTTGTTTTGTTTTCAAATCTTAATTTTGCCTGCTCCCAAGGATTCCGACTGTTCGCGACGGGATTTTGGGACAGGAGTTGGAAGCGGTGCTGTAGTCGTCAGTAAAAAGGCTTGTGAAGTAGGTCCAAAGCAGTAGAATAATAAAAATATACACTAAATAAATAGCTATGGAGGTATTTGTAAATAACTAGGAAGGAAAGTGTATGATGAAATGAAATGTGCGTTAGATTAACGAAGAAAATGCCAACTTTTTTAGAAAGAAAAACTTTTAGAAATCAGATTAAGAAGAAATGATATGCTTAAAATTCTTGAAATTGTTCTACATCAAAAATGGAAGGAGGAAATTAGTTGAAGAAGGAAAAAATGGAAGAAAAAAAGGAGTGACTTACTGCTCTAAAACGAGTGATTGAGAGATTAAAATGTCGTCTGATTCAATTTTAAGAAATGGAAAACTGAAAAGTGGCTGATAGGTAGCGAACAAATGGGAATAAGATCGTATAAAATATGTTTCAGATGAAAAACGTTTGGAGCGTTGGGAGCGGTAATCCTGGCTGGTTTTCAAAACATCTGTCGGACAGAGAATAAAACAAAGTATAGTTATCTTCGTAAAGGCCACACAGACAGTGACGGCCAGTGATCAGAACGTCGTTGACATAACGTGCAGGTGTGCGTAGTGCAACCGGCGCCGCGCGAAAAGGCAAGGCTGCAACCACTCCGCACATCTGCAAATACAGAGGGAAAAGCCTTGGGTTCACCACTGAACCCTCTGGGATTGAACTCATCCTCTTCTCGCCCATTCAGCTCACAAATGTGGAAAAAGAAACGGAGAGTTGACAGTTAAAGATTTCAATAATTTAATAATAATATTTTCAATAATAATTTAGTAACTGCGAAAACATTTTTAAAATCAGAAGTTTTTTTTTTGCATCGAAAACTGCTAGCTTTTGCGAGAAAGGAATAACATGACCTACAGTTGGAGCTGCTCTCCGAGTTGAGCTCAAAGAATACGAGAGAAATCTCATTATACACGTATTTCTAGCAGAGAAACCATTTGGTCGTTCGTCTCAATTGTTTATACCAGCACAGAAGAACACACATACATAAAGAAGACTAACTGCATTATATTCATGCTGTTCCATCGGGAAAGGGGTTTTTTCTGGCCAGAACACATCTTTTAGAGAGGATCAATGTTGAACTTCAATTGAGAATAAAAATCAAGAACAAAAGTGTTTAGTTGATCCGACTACGCGGCTGGTGGTAGTTGAGATTTTAGGTAAATTTCTTTTTGATGTGAACAGAAAAGAAGGTTAGAAAACACTTTTCCTAATGTGGTAGAAAATTGAACTCATAAGGTAACCACTAGTGGCCACTTTTGCCTGTTGTCCTGGAATTTATTTATTTATTTATTTATTACGCTCAAAGAAATTAGAGCTATTAATAATGTGTTATTCTTTGGAAACGGGAAACGATTTCAGAAGTTAGAGTGCAGGACTTTTGGGCACCATTACAAAACTAACATTATAATATTTTTAGTTCACAATGAACTCCTTTGCATTTCATACCTATTTTCATCCTTTTTCACGTTTTTTTTTTGTTTTTCCACACATGTTTTTGCAGTATTTTACTGAAAGAAGTAATTGTGCTTCTTCTGCCTGAGACTCTTTCAACGGGCGCCTGTTGCAGGTATCGCACAGTTTTACTCCGTAGAGAGAGAGAGAGAGAGAGAGAGAGCTGCAGCTCTGTTTCACTACAGCAGTCGATACTTATGTCTACGTGAGCAACCGCGACGCACCCACAGCAACTAACTCCCTTCTTTCCTTCCTCATCAATCGAACGGGTATCGCTGTCGCCGTAATCGAACGGGTATCGCTGTCGCCGTAGGATAAACATAACCACAACGTCTATAGGTATGCCTTGAGGAGTTCTTGTGGAAAAAAAGGTTTCTCAAATTTTGGGAAGGTCTTAGAAAGTGATACGGGCAAAGTAATTCCTTCAAAACATTAGGAATGAAAACTCAGAGTTTTCCACTGAAGAGCGTGTGTAAGGGCTGCTCAAAGATACTAAGATATTAATTATCCATCGTTTGACACACTCGAAAAAAATGGCATTGGCCAGGGAGAAAAGGAATCGTATTATGCATAGATAACCTTGTGGCAGACTAACAACTGAGTCATCACAACATTCGCGGAGAGGTTCACTTGGTAATAAAAAAATAAAAAATTGACAAAAATGACAAATAGTAAAAAAGTAAATAAATATGATAGGAATTTTCGATGCGGATCACGAAACCTTAACTTTGGGGGATTACTTCATTTGGTTCTGCTTGGAATACACCAGTAAATTTAAATTTTCGGGCTTTCGGACTGGCCCTTATCGAAATCGAAATTTTAAGAAGAAAAGAGAATTTCTACTAAACTAAAATCACATGTGTCAGGTTCAAAAAACAACAAACTGGCAAACTTTCATCTCTGTGTGGTTTACATCATTTGAGATACAGATTTGACATGAAGATGTTTTCCCGCAACTCACCACCCACTTCTTCGCCTTCGCCTATTGTTTTGAAATTAGTCATCAAATTCGCGAAGCGATCAGAACGGCTCTCACTTTTGGTCTGTACTTTTTTTTTCTTGGAACAGTGTCATGGATTTTGGTATGGAATATGAGACGCTTGAATTACGAACCATTGTACCCGGAGGAAGGTAATTTTAGAAAATAAAAAACGGAAAGTATCGTATAACAACAGCAGCTTCTCATTCGACGTTATGTAGTGTAACTAAGCAGGAAGTAAAATGAGAAAAAGTGCAAGAATAGAAGATCTCAGCTGAGGTATACAGTTTCTGAGACGACCTATACGAAGATCAACGAAACCATGGGTCCTCCGGATGAGGATTCGGCGCACTCTGAAATCGCTTCAATACATTTTCGTTTTTGCCTTTGAATACATGCGCTACAAAAGTGTAAAACAATGAAAGGAGCTTTATTCTTTGTAAACAACACAATGAATCAGCGAGCTTCAAAAAAATATACACCAATTTTTGTTACCCTCTCGTTTTTGCTTCTTCACCGTCTTCAGAGGTTTAAACAGAGGTTGATTGAAATAAGTGTATTAATGTATATGATTTCCTTTTTAACCACCTCAAACAATCATCGAATTACTGAGCCTGGGTAGTGTGGTAAATGATGGAGTGAACGAAGGATTGTTCCAGTCAAGCTCCATTTAGACCTGTGAAGAAGGCGAATGAAACGAAAGCAACCAGAGGTTCTATCGAAAACCTCGAGGGCACACTATTAAAAAACATGAACAGAAGTATGTGGACGTTTCAGGATACGATACGATGTTCGTGTGGCAATCGTTGAGAAGTTGTTATTTTCACTCGAGACAATTTTTTTAGTCGTTTAGAGTCTGGCGTTACATCAGTTGGTGTTATTTACGTGAATTGCCTGATGTTCAGTTAGTGCGACCGCATCCCTATTGAGGCGGTGTTCTGGCAACGCCACTAAATGGGCTAAAAAGAAACAAACGAAGGAAATCCTAATTAAATTAATTAAATTAATAATCAAACAAATAATCAAACACCGAATTTCAAGCACTTGTTAATGAGGAATTTCAACAAGTTTACTAGTAATTGGTAATCCTATAAGTGATGTAGTGATAAGAAAATGAAATCCAGTTACATACTCTAAAAATGAAAAGAAGAACTCAGGGAATGTACATTGAATGCTTTTTTTTTCTCATTATGCATTCATAGGAAAAAGACTAGTGGCAGTTGTTAGGATCATTTTTGCTGTCCGCTGAACATATCGCTATGCTTAGGGAGGAATAAATTTTAGTGATATAAAATAATTCTTCTCAAAAATCTGGGTTAGCAACGTTAACATAAATGACCAGCTTATCAGTAATTTCCACTGTATGCGAAAATTGTATAATTGTTCAACGCTGAACTACTTTTAATAATGAGAAGAGGTGAATAGCCAACCACAGAAAAACTTCAATTTATAGTTTTGTACTCAACGTCATAGAGTATCAAGGACAGTTTTTAAATGCAAGGTCTTACGGAGCTTCTATGTCGTGTGATCTGGATCTTTTACAACGACGAAAAACAAAGAGGAAAAAATCTTAAAATCATCTGATTACTTTTTAAAACTATTTGACTGATTATTATTAGTTGTAATATTTTTATAATAATTATAATTCATAATCTGTTTTTATTTTTAACTCGTTAAATGTGACAATCTGATTAGGTTCACCGTTTATTAATGAGTCGATGTGGTATTTTTTCACACTTTTTTTCTATGGACTAAAATTTGTTGTGTTTCAGAAGTGCACGTTGTGACTGAGAGAAACGATGATGCGGATGAGCTGTAAGCAAAAAATGGGAAGCACAGGGATTTTCTCACGAAGTGTTTCTTTCCTGTGCTCAATCTTAACGTTTCCTACTTCCATTCTTTAAATCTTTTAAGTCTGTTTATTCATACTATGTCTAACTAATTTGTGAGGAAAACGAATGTATTGTAATCAAGAGGGAGGGGAAATTTAATTCCATTTAATTACTCAATAGCTATGCACCTTAAAAACTGAAAGAAATGTGGAGCTCAGAACAACCATCTCCAGTTTACTCGATGGCCTGTGGGCTAGGAAACAGAAACTAGCCAGTTCGGAGTCCCAACTAGAAGAAATGTGTGCACATTTTAAGCGGACCAAAAGAAAAGTAATTTTGTAAACCATTGCAGAGAATTTTGAGGAACAAAAAGAGTGAAATAAGCCTGAAGTAAATAAGGAAACCAAGAGAAGAATATGAGGAAAGGAAGTAAGGAAGAAGGAATATGAGGAAGAAAGCAAATACGAGGAAACGAATCTATGTATCGTGACTCGTAATTATATATAATACAAGATGTTATGTAATTATTACGAGTCAAATAAATAAATAGGACTTTTCAAAACATATATCGATCGATCCATCGTCTTTTTGCCTTTCCTGAAATATCGTAGGTCAAATCTATCCGGCAAAACTGGCGTCAATGGTATTGGGGAGTGAAACAATACTATGAATGAGAGTAATCAAGAATGAGACTTAGATTTCTTTTGGTGCACATACTCGGCTCTCTAATTTCCCTGGATAAGATCTCAAATCTCAATAATCTTAGAATTCTTAGTATTGAGAAGTGGTAGGAGCAGACAAGAAAAAATTGGAGTCGACTTCATTTGTATCAACATTGCTTCGGTCATCAGCGCAGCATTGGGTTAACCTATGAATACACTTTATCTTTTATCTTTTTTTTTGTAACAATTGCCTTAACAAGGCTTTTTCAATTCAAAATATACTTCCATCTTTTTCACTGACATTTAATGCTACTCTAGGAAAAAAATCTAGATTACCACACCGAGCTCGAAGTTATGCAGTTGAAAAAATTGCCTAACTCGCGGGATGATTGGGTGTTTGAGGACATGTCCGTTCATATCGCTAAGTGAACTGTGGCGACGAGTCCGCACCGACTCACTCACTTGCCGCGCCTTAGAGACCAGTCGAATAGAGAGCTCTTTGCAGACGCTCCTGGAGGACAAGGCCTGGCGAGTATAAACCAGTCACGGCAACTCCTCATTTTGCTCCTCCACATCCGCTAACTAATTTTAGATCCTACTTTCAAGCCTACATTCCACCGTCAGTAGTGATGTCAGATAGTATTACTAAAAAGTAAAATGCAAGTGTATCCAAAAAAAAAACATCCCAATATCTCTACACCCAATATTTGCATGCTACAGCTATGGTAACCCCTGCGACACCTATCTTCGTTGTAAGATTTAAGACCTGTGACCCTTGCGTGTCTCCACTACTGATGAAAAATTGAGGGGTTGAGCAGTAGTGATCACTACAGCTGTTCACTTACAATGAGTATTTTCCAAGAACAAAAACTTTTGCTAAAAATATAAAAAATACATATATCAAGAGTGATAGGAGAGTAGTAACCACGTCCTATCGCTCAGAATAAGAAATCAGAGATCAAAACCAGAGAAATTTCAGAGGTTGCTCTTTGTATCATCATTTTTGATACTTTTCTCCCAAAGATATATGATTTGGGATAACACTGCGGACAAGGTCTCAATCTTGGCATGGTGAAGTCGACGTCGCTTCCGGATTGGTGTCGCAGTCGATTTTCAGAACAAATTTACTGATTCCGTGTTTATTTCCAACTGAACTCCGAAACTTGACTCTCTCTCTCTCTCTTTATTCTCATTTTGTTTAAGCATGGAAGTAGTGGACTTCTAGACGGAGAGCGAGTTCATTGCCAACAGCTGTTGCTTGTCATCTTCTGTAGTAAATCACAGCACCTTCTGCAGTGAAGACGGTACACTTCTGAGCGGAGCGACTTTAAATTAAGATAAGATCAGGGTTGTGGTGACCAGCTAGGAGTCTAAAAAATTTTTAGGCAATGATAAAAGTATGTTAATATTTGCAGTGATTCTTTTTTAAAGGAAATTTTTGGGATTGTGAAGTTTGTGCTGAGAAAAAAAAACAAAATGCCAGACAGATGGAATAGATGGCCCAAAGCAGAGTGAGAATGAGGCAATGAGTCAAGTAACGGAACAGGCGCATGAAAAACGACAGAAAATGCATTGGGAGTGTTGGTGGTGATAGCACTGCTGTGCTTTGTCGATTACATACAGCTGCAGAGAACGTTGGAAAAATACCGATGATAGTCTGATCAATGTTTGAGAAGTTATCTCAGATGATAGTGTGATGCTTTCAGGGAAGGGTAAAAATTGAGCAGTGATGAATTAGGAAAAAAGCAGTACTGTGACAAACAGCGCAAGAAACCGATCACTTCGCCCTAAATTCGTCTTAATTCGCCGTTCACTCCTTTTGTTTATTTCCTTGATTAATTCGATCATTTATCCACACCGTGAATTGCGCCTCCAGCTGCAGTGGTTGGAAAGAACAAGGTAGCGAGGTTAAAAATTGTATGGGGAATTTTTTGAATGTGTCATTGAAACACCTCTAACAAACCTCTTTCAAACATAGGACTGGGAATACTTCCACTAATTAGTCGCATATCTACGTTATCGCGCACACAGGCGCGGACAGCTATGTCTGTCGGCGCGGCCGCGGTGCGCGTTCTATTGGAGCAGGTTAAAGGGAGCGGGAAACGTGCGCCGTGTGCCAATCATAGAAAATACGTTGAAATCACTGGGGTGACGGTAACTTCCGTCAACTGCATTAATGTTTCATTCAAGAGCACTAAGCAAAGTGATTGTTACGAGTTTCCAACTTTTGTCTGAATAGAAAGTCTTGTTGTGGCTAAGTTTTTCTTCCGAGTCAGAGGTCATCATGTGGTTGACACGAATTTTATTCTGCGACGCGAATTGCGTTGCCCTTCGTGGTACCTGAAAAGGCGGAATGTGCTGTGGCCTCGAAAGAGTATTCTCAGTTAAATCCTGGAATCAAAATGTTGGGAGCAAGGATGAAACCTTTTGTCAGAGGCACTCGAGCTGGAGCAATCTGATTGTAATCTTGCTAGAATTTAACTGACTAAGATAATAAATGAATAGGACAAATAAGTGATAATTAAAAAATAATTGAAAAATAAAATAATGAATCAAAAATAATAGAAATAATTAGAAGAAAATGGATTTAAAAAAACTGATTGATGTAAATAGAACAACGTTGAGCGACCTCAGTTGCAGTGAGAATTTCCGTGTAACTGAAAGGCGCTGAACTTTCATTTTTGAATTTTCGACATGCATCCTACACATGGAATTTTCATAAATTCGCATATTTCTTATGGAACGTCGAGGCAGCTGTTGTGGTTCAGTTCAGGCACTTTAAGATTAGGGGTTTGCTTTTATCGATGAGGATCGAGCTAGCCATATCCAAACATATTAATACCTCATGCTTTGATGTAAGGGCGAAAAGGCAGAGTCCCTTGAAAAATGCTTCTGACTCACACCAGTAGTGCGATGTGAAGTGCTATCAGTTTCCACATGAAGTTCTAGAAGACAAGGACAAGCCATTCTGTTGTTCTTTAAGAATGCGAACCGTTTGAATGTGAGGTGATGAGAAGCTTGTGTAATACGGTCAAAAATTTAGGAGAAAAACCAGCAGTGATTTTGATGCTCCAGACCCTGGCAAAAACTCCAGAGATGACAAAATTCGAGGACAGACACACGCTGGACGCTCTCTGTGGACTTGCGGAAAATGCAGTGCTAAGTGACAGTTAGAGGGCCTTTTTCTACTGATTATCATTCATGTGGAAACATTTCTGTAAAAAAGAAAAAAAAAGTTGATTGACAGCAGTATTTTCCAGACGATACATTTACGACTCGATGGTTTCCTCATTGCTAAATCTGGTCTTTCAGCTATTGCTAGTATTTCTAGTGGTTACATTGAAACTGCTAACGTTCCCCAACAGAATCGAAGAGAGAGCGCAGATAGATTCATAGATTTTTCTTATTACAACGGATACTCTAATCTGACTGAAGGATTAAAATTGTCTCCTAAGCGGTGAAACAAGAAGAACCAACAACTAGCAAGAATTGGCTCTAGTTCTAATCGTTAGCGTTACTTTCGCATGTTCCAATTCTAATCTAACCAATAGAACCAGAATCCAACGGGAGAGGCTGAATTAACGAGTTTAGGAGTCGATAATTTTCAAAATCTTCAAGACTTCTGCCCTGACAGTAGGAAATTATGTGGTTTTCCCAATGCTTGTAATTCTATAAAAAATTCGGTCTTCTACAGGGAAGGCAAAATCGTAGAAATCATTCGGATTTTCTAAAGATGCTGAGACATTGTATGTGGGGGGTCAATAGATCCAAGGAGATGAGTTTACTTATAAAAGAGGAAGAAGTATTGATTTGCATTCGAGTACTTTACAATTCCAAAAGACTCGATCCCTCATCGAATATATTTGCGCTTAGGAGGATAAATAGGAATAAAATGAGTAGGATAAAATGAATATGATAAATAGGAAAATAAATAACACGGCTACGCATAAATATGGAAATGAGACCATCAGTGCTTTTTTTCAGTAACGTTCATTTTCAACAATCCAAGGAAATGAAACTTTCCGGTATTCCTATAACTTCACGGTATTTGAAACAACATGAGAAACGGCTTTACGGGACCAGAGGCGTAGCTCCTCCTGTTTTCCTGGACTATCGCTACATACAATAAATTTTTTTTTAAACTTCAGTTTTAATTTGTACAAGGCAGTGGGCACAACGAGAGAGTGTCTGGATGCGTGACATACGTCAGGGGAGAGAACGCTAGTTTCTGCTTCCTGTGGATGCATTGCGGTCGCTTGCGGCAACACGCACTTTGTGGCGAAATGTCCGTGGTGCAAGTGTTTTGATCTCATTATTCGATGCCAGTGAAGCTCAAAGCATTGTGGTCCTACACACGACTGTCATATACGAAATGTAAGGCGTCAATCACCGATTTTTAGATCCTAACAGACTTCCGTTTTGGCAAATAAAAGGAATGAAATCAGGCGAAACTTCTTCCTTTAATCAATCCACTTGGGATGCGCCACCGAGTCCACCCCAATTCAGAACCGTTTGAGGTTTACGAACGCGTAAGTATGTAGCCTGGACGAGGGACTTGCGACTGCTACCCGATATGTGAAGTCGATGTTTTCATCCTCCCAAACAAGTCTGGTACCAATTTATCGACTTTGGGGGGATAAAAGGCTTGATCGGCACTAGGCCGGACCTGAACAATCGATCGATTGTGCAGTCGCAGTGGGACCTCTTACCGACTGCGCAACACCTGCCGCTGTACAGTTACATGGTCGTATACACTCTTATGCACACGCGTGAGAGAAAAATCCCGCATCTATGAGATTATAGATGGAGGCAATGGAGACGAATATCGAAAGGCGAACATCATATGCCGTACGTAGAACGAGTTTTATTTTCTGTACATTGAAACGAATGCAGGAAGTTTCGGCACATAAAAGAAATGAAATCAGGCGAAACTTTTTTACTTCTTCAAAATTCTTATTCCATACACACTGGAAGAAGAAAAAACCAGAAAACCAACAACAATAAAAATTGAGTTACCCTCCTACAGCTGCCAACGTATGTAGATCTGGTTGACCAAACAGCAGGAAAAGGCATAGACGAGCAAGTTATCCCGTCAAATGTAAATATCTGACTATAGACAGGGAGGGTGGTTCGGTCCTACGCACGTTGCCCTAATCTTTCCGGGTAAATTACATCACTCGTGCGTCCGAAAACTAGTAATTCAACTTTTTCCCAAAAATGCAGCGTAGCCTGAGCTAGTTGGTAGCCAGCCAAAAACCAGAGCAACTCATAGGGATGGTTCCATCCATTCCGTGATCACAGAAATTATAGTGGTCTTGTTATTGTAAAGTTACCGCTTTAGACCAAAAGTCAACGATGCAGGAGAATGTTACGCTCGGATTCTTCCTTTTCGTTTTACACAGAAGAATCAGCGATTCACATTACGCTCACATAAAATTAAGAAAACCTCGAAGAATTGGATGTGCGTAAAAAGTCTTTTTGAGCATGCTCATGATTTGTTGGCGTCTACAGCGAGAACAAGATCCTTTACGGAGCCCACAACTTTAAAAATTCTGTTTTTCTGATACAGTAGGAAAATATAACGGAGAAAAATACTTGAATCGCTTTCAAATCTTGTTGATAATCCTGTTGATGTGTTAGAAACCCTGCTACATACAGAAAAATTGGAAATGGCCTGTTTACTCATTACTTAATAATTATAAGTTATTCATATTATTATTTTTTTCCAGCTGAATTACTCACTTTCATAAAGAACTAATATTTTGAGAAACTGTGTGTTCCCAAAGAAAAGCTATTTAAACTCCAATAGTCGAAGTTCTTCTATGGGATCATTTTCTATGCACATCCACAGAAAACAAGTAAATTCAATAAAATCAATCAGATCAGATGTGTCACATACTTCCCCGATCTGACTGGCTGCATCTGCGATAAGCTCAGCAAAAGACCTGAATGTTACTGGATGAAGAATGGACCTGGATTTAGTTTCTAAATCCCAGGTTCATTCTGATCCGGATCTGGCCATAGTGTACTAAAACTTTATTGATACTATAAATGTTATTATTATTAATTTATTACTGTACAGCTTTATTAGTGGCCTGGAATTTCAGCGAGAGGGACGTAGCCACGCGGTGGTTAGCATCGCGCTCGCTAGCACCACCCGCTCGTTGCACTTCGCGATGGTCCAAGCTCGATCCTAACCGCTACGCTTCGCCGCACCGCTTCGAGCACAACCGCCTACGCAACTGCACCGTGCTTAATGTCGTCTTGACTTTACTATAGACTGTCATATTTAGAGGCTTAAGAATGTCCCGAGGGTTTTTTTTAACTTTACTGAACCATAAACATCACAGCTTTTTGCCAATTCTTGAAAAAATAGATGGTTCGGTAAAATAAAGCAAACAAATGCAAACTTTCGGTCGCGGGTCCTTAGATTCCATTTTTATGCCCACTTCGAGAGTAACCTCTCGTAATAATTGTGAAGAAAACGTTTATTCCTCTTCCGTTTATTTCTTTCTTAATTTCTCAAGACTTTAAGGGTGATGAATAATGCTCATTCTCTCCATGACCCTATTTCTGCCATCCTGAACGCTTTTCCTCGGTTGCTTCGAAGATTTATCACGACATCGTACCTTTGGTCCGCTCACTGATCGCATTGCACGCGACTATCACTCCACCACAGCCTCTATTTCTTGTGTCCGTCGAAATTTCATCACCCAGCTCCATTTGGAAAAACTTGATGAGATGGTAGTGTTTCCTGTTGTTCAGAATGCTTGAAATTCTGCACTTCAATAGATGCTTGAAGTAACTTCCTTTATTTTTGATATTATATTTTAAACATATGATCTCGTTGAAGAAAAACAATCCCATTTCCACTACGCAAGATCGCACAATTTTCGATGCGATTTTGTTACTCCTCTGCTACGATTTCACCAGTTTATTTGGGTATAAACTTTATAAAACATCGATATCTCTAGTATCTGTCGAAACATAATTTTGTCGTTTTATCATTATCCTGATGGATTTGCTTGTAGCCCAAATTAGCAGCTGAATCCACTTGAAAAAGTCCCCGACACTTTTGTGCAGCGACATAAATTCTTCATTATAAAAAATACTATTGAGAATTGCAAAAATCGTAAGTTAACAGTCAGTTGATTAATTGATTAAATTTATGAATAATTTAGAAATTAAATTATAAATTATTTATTATTTTATTTACAGTGACACAAATACCTTTATTAAATCAACTTTCTTGAGCCGTATCATCTTGAATCGGTACCTCAGATAGAAATATGTCGAACTTGTGTTGATTTGCGAATGAGATCTTTAAGTTAAGGTCTCTAATTAAGGTCTTTAATTAAAGTCTCTACGCTCCGTAAGTTAATCACAAGAAGTATAGGCTAGATTCGTAACAGTTCGCATCAAAACGACGAGAGTTTCATGAGCTGGACAGCTGTCGCGAGACCTCCTCAATGATTTGCTCTCATGAATGTGACAACTTGGCTTTTCTTGAATTTTGCTCTAGGGATTAGTTGTTTGTTAAAGGCATCACCCCATGAATCTGAGGTGGTACGGATTTCAGGTGGAGTATTCGTATACGGGATCGTAGATTAAGGAGAGGAGGGTGATTCCGTAAACTTCTTCCTAATTGCCGTAAAAAATGGCCCGGAAGATGCGGCACCGCACAAGGCTTACACGCTCCAATCGAACTCGTTGTAAAAAGTAGCGCGCCGGATCTTCCGGGCTGTTTTTTACGGCAATTAGGAAGAAGGTTCAGGGAATCACCCCCCCCCCCCCCCTCCACTCTCCCTTTTCCATAATCTTCTATCCCGTATACGAATACTCCACCTGAAATCCGTATCACCACAGATTCATGGGGTGATGCCTTTAAGATCGGGATTGCCAACGTTGTTAAGGATGTCTGTTACTCCTGATGTGCGCTCCTCAAAGTCATAGACTCACTTCAATTCACTCATTTTCATTTTTTTAGCAGAACGTTCTCATGATCTACTACTATCCTTTATTATCGAGTTTTTTTTTTGCCATTTAACATCAAAGGATCATTCTGTGAAAAAAAAAACGCCCGGACTCCATTTCCCGAACTGTTGGAAGCGCAGTGACTGTTTTGTAGAGTTCTAGATAAAAATGAGAAATTCTGAACGAATAGATAGATCTAAGCTTTTTCTCTAAATAATCAACTCATTAGTCATTACTCAATATAATTGAACCACCGAAAACCACATATGATGGCTTTTTAAACCTACGTAAGAGAGAACACAAAAAAACCGCGCTGTGAAAAGAGAACTTCAATGTACCAGAAACAACACAATTCAAAATTTAACAGCTTCGATGGGAGCCAGACATGGCAAGGTCCCTGCCAGTATTAGGATATAACGGTTATCTATCCTGACATGTGTTTTTTACGTGAAATCTAAAAAAGAACTAGCTTTTCTCGGCTGTATGTGATAATCATTCAGATCTTATGGAACCGAATCTCATACGTATGTGTGAGCAATTAAATGGAATTTCTGATATTGTTTTTTTTTTCTTTTAAAGGTATCTTCCCACGAATCTGGAGTGGTACGGATTTCCGGTGGTGTATTCGTATACGGGATAGTAGATTATGGAGAGGAGGATTTCCTCCTAATTGCCGAAAAAAACGACCCGGACGATAGCGCTTCGAGTGATCCGGCGCGCTATTTTCTACAACGAGTTCGGTTGGAGCGCGCCAGCCTTGTGCACACGCCGCATCCTGACCGTTGTTTTACGGCAATTAGGAAGAAACGGACAGAACCACCCCGGTCTCCATGATCTACGACCCCGTATACGGATACTCCATCTGAAATCCGTACCCCTCCAGATTCGTGGTATGCTGCCTTTGAGGTTTTGACTTCCAATTTTTGAGCATTCCTCTTATCAGCAAACGAAATAATCTCTTAATGAATTCATGACATTTTATTGTTGGTAAGATAACTGATCAGATATCCTTTCTCTCATCGTAATTACAAGGAAATGTGAGAATGGAGAAATAATTGAAGTAATTGATGGGCTTAGAAGATGAATAAGTAGATGATAAAAGAGAAAATGAAGTGAATGAGAAATGAACGAATAGGTAGGTAAATAAGTGATTAAGTGATGGCCAACGGACTTATAATAAAACAATAAATGTACAAGATGTCTCAGTGAATGAGTGAATGAAAGAATGAATGGATGAATATATGAACAGATGAATAAGCGAGTGAATGAATGGAACTGGGTATGACCAGAGAGTAATATGGTGATAATGATACAATAGAATGAAACTAAAATTATCTGAGGGTATGAGGAGATTCTCTAAATAAAAAAGTCTTAGTGCTCCACGATCCATTTCTGTATACCCATGTCGAGAAACTTGTACGAATGGCTACGGTCTGTTGGGCTACTATCAGAACGGCGCGAAGCGCGAAGTTACCCGCCTATTGAACATCATAAAAAACCTGACCGACAAGTTTCCCTTCTTCTTTTTCTTCGCATCTGTCAACAACAGATCAAACCTCTTCAAAGCTATTACATTATGAGTGGAGGAGACACGTAAATGTGGGCAGCATGGGCCAGGTGTACGGATGCCTGCGAGAGAGACGGATATTTGCTTACTTTCTATCCGAAGATTACAGCCTGAGAAGCAAAGCAGACCGAACGACAGCGGTAAGCTCGTTTGTCAAAAACGGTGTGTTGCCAACCCGTCAACAAACCAAAACAATACTGCTCAACACTTGTCACAACAACAATAATCAGCTGGTAGGTGTTAGTAACACGCAGAACACCTGATAACTCCACAGCCTTTCTACGGTTTTAGTAAAGCGTGACTGCTGGTTGGACCCAGAGAACAAATTTACCTGTCGTTACTGAACGCATAGAGAATTGAAATATATTTAATTACACCGTGACTATTTCGAGCATTCATTGTATGAAGAATAAAAAATCTGGGTTACTGTAAGTACCATATATATTTTAACCAACATCGCAGAAATCATTAGTGGTTCATGTGGATTGTTTGACTATCAAAGCAGACGATGAAAAACATTTATTAAGCATCCGCTTGAGTTTTTCTCATGTTGGAGGCCTTCAGTACCGCACTTCATCGGATGATTCAGCCCTCCAGCTGTTTCGTTCTGATGTATATTTCTCCCGTAGATTTCTGTCGCGCTTCATTGGACGTTCGTTCCATGCGTTTCTGTTATGTTTTCGAGCCATCAAAATGGAATCGTCGGCACGACGCCTTGATTTTCAGTGAGCATTTGAAGAATGTTTACGAGTAAAGCGCATAACTGTAGTAATTTCTCACGGTGGCATGGCTTCGGAGACTCCTACGAGGAATGCAACGGTGCACAGAAGGATGACGAATAACTTCATTTTCTGCATGGAGCAATTACGGGGTCAGGAAGGCTGGGATTTTTTTTAACAAATGAGAGGTTTGGAAGAAATAAGGTGAATGAACGGATGCGAGTGTGTTGGCTGCTGAGATCGACTGGTACTTATGCTCTTCCCTACACGTGAAGTTAGTTAAAACTGGTTGAAATCTCCATGAAAGATGGCCCATCAGAATTCCATAAAGTATGCTGATTCCAGTTCTTCTTCTCAATCTAAGCTTAATGTCATAGTACTGCCTGCCAAAGTGTGGCATTAGTGCTGTTTGACACGCTGTCGATAATGATTTCTTTACGTTCCACGAACAAGAATTCTTTCCTTCAAATCCCCTAGCCGACCCACTCCACTTTGTGCGTCTAAGCGATGATTGTCAACGTTCAGAAACTCGCTGGAAGGTAACGCACGAACTGTCAGCAGACGAGCACATCCCTTTTTCCTCCCTTTTCAAAGGGATTCGGCTTTCCTAAGACGCTCAGAATCGGAGTTAGGAGGTGGGGACGGTCCGAAGCGCACCCAATACCCGAAAAAGATCATTCTTTCTTGCTAGTGGTCTTGGAACGGGGTGAAGTGCTAGAAGCTCGCCTCTACAGGCCAGTTTCTTTGAGTTGAACTTCAATC